>NW_017309712.1:0-22166 GCF_000935625.1 Nanorana parkeri | reverse complement strand
TTTTTTCTATGGACCAAAATATAGCACTGTTAACACTGGTAGATAGCGGATGTCATGTCTGTGTCTCAGTTCAGTAATGAGGGGATGAGGTACAATTTGGCTCTTTGGAGGCCATAGAACCTTGTCCTGATTAGACCCCTTGCAATATCAGCCTCTTTTTTGGTTTTAAAGCATTGAACTGAGAAATGCATCTATTCATATTCATTTTAGATTTAGTTTATCCTAGGGCTCCCTTAAAGATGCATCAAGGTTTATGCAGGCCCCTGTAGGTATCTATTCTAAATTGTTTGTGTTAGTTTGTGAGGTGTAATATAGGGACCTCTTTGGTTCAATTACATTGCATAATATTGTGCAGCTTGCTAGTCTAGATGTGGTGGCTGCATTAGTTTTATTTTTTTTTCCAGGCTCAGTACAGTTTCCCTTACAAGTGTAGCAAAAATTCTTGTTAAACTTGATAGACATTCAGTGTGCTTGTAACTTTCTGTGCAGTCAACTGAAATCTCAAATAATGTTATCAAAGTTCCAAGCTATCTTCTGTGAACTATAACCTTCCCCAGTATGATATGGAAATGAGGAGAAAGGGAGGTGTTCTGTAGACATGTGCGATTTGTTTCGTTATGAAACGAAATTCGTACAAATTTTCCTGAAATTCGTAAATTCGGAAGCATCCGAAATCCGAATTGCAGTTTCCGAATTATATCCGAAATACAACATTCCGTTAACGAATTTCGGATCCGAATTTCTTTGAAACAGGAACTAATATTACCCCTGTAAATGAGGTTGAACAACATGACAAGATTTTTTTTTTAAATCCGAAATACGGATCCGCTGCTGCTTACAGTTGCATTACAATACATGAATACAGGCAGGAGCAATGAAATTCCGTTGATGTATTTTCGTTCCGTTACGAACATTCATTATATTGAAGTTAAAAAGCAAAGTACATTTGTTTAATATATTGAGTTGATGGTAGTTTTTTTTTTTAATCCGCAATACGAAATTTGGATACGGAATCAGTTAACTGAATTCGGATTTCGTTTGGTTGACCAATCAGAGGTTTTCTCTTCTGCTGCTGACAGTTGCATTACAATACAGGCAGGAAAAACGAAATTCCGTTGACGTATTTTCGTTCCGTTACGGACATTCGTTATATTGAAGTTAAAAAGCAAAGTACATTTGTTTAATATATTGAGTTGATGGTAGTTTTTTTTTTTAATCCGCAATACGAAATTTGGATACGGAATCAGTTAACTGAATTCGGATTTCGTTTGGTTGACCAATCAGAGGTTTTCTCTTCTGCTGCTGACAGTTGCATTACAATACAGGCAGGAAATACGAAATTCCGTTGACGTATTTTCGTTCCGTTACAGACATTCGTTATATTGAAGTTAAAAAGTACATTTTATATTGGAGTTGATGGTAGTTTTTTTTTTAATCCGAAATACGAAATTAGGATCCGGAATTCGTTAACGGAATTCGTATTTCGGATAAAAAAACAACTACCACATCGACTCCAATATTAACAAAGGTATTTTTGCTTTTAAAACTTCATCATAACGAATGTTCGTACAGTTACGAAAATGTGCCGAAAACTAACGAAAATTCGTATTTCGTACGAATCCGAATTGAGTTTCAGACACGAATTACGAAATACGAAATAACGGATATTCCGAAACAGAACAAATTTTTTTGACGGCGCACAAGTATAGTGTTCTGTAATTTTAACACACTTACATACAGTGCAGTGGCTGAACAATGTCACTCTAGGATAGGAAGTATGTTACTGGCAAGATCACCAGGTGAAAATAAAGAAAAAAATAAGAAAATGAATGCAGCCACCATATCTAATGACTAGTAAGCTGCAAAAAATAACATGTTTGTTCTTGGGTTTAGGTTCACTTTAAATTTCATCTGTAGTCTTGAGCACACATTTGATCGTTTCTAGAATTTCTAGAGATTATATGATGATAACCAGTGTATTCTTCTGCTAACAGGGTCAGGAATTTGTGAAATTACCAGGGAAATGTTGCGGAAAATGCCTGCAAAAGAATTGTGTGGTCATAACTGCAAATGGAACTGTCATAACCCTGGAGGTAAGTCACCAGTGAATATATCATTATAGCATTATTGCAGCCACCATTGCAAATAATGTCTGTGTGTACTCCAATGCTGGAAAGATAAAAAGATACTAGGGTTGAATATACAAAGTTCATAGGAAGAAAAAAAAAAGCTGCAGGTTGGCATTTAACCTAACAAGCTTTATTAAATTTAGCAGTGAGGAAATATCAGCCGTTTACATAATATTATCACATCTAATTAAACCTGTAGGATTTATAGTGCTTCTCGGCACCACAAAGCTGCCGAGTGAATAACCGAGCCAAAGTGAATAGAGCCGAACGACCGGCTATTCACTCCTGCTCAGTACGGCTGATTTCAGCCGTACATCAGCTGAAATCAGCTGTACATCGGCTGCCTGCATGTTCAATTGAGCCGAAGTGCAGAAGGAGTTCCAACATCTGGATCGGCTCACTTGCTGCCGTTTGCCCTTATTCTCATGCCAAGCAGAATAGCAAAAGAGTGAAAATAAATTAAAACAAGGTTAAGAAATTATTTCTAAAATGATCCAAAAGAGGAAAATAAAAATAAAAGCAAAATAGGGAAAATTAAAAATGAAAGAAAAATATTTTAACTAATAAAAGAAAAACAATTAGGTGGAAGCGCAGTGACAGCTAGCTCCACCCAACTGTTTCCTTCTAGCAGGTCCTGGCCAATGAATAACAACGGGGCAAAGTCGGCTGTGACGTCAGCGCCGGCTCCGCCCAGTTGTTATTGTTTAATGACAGATCAGCGTCTCCCAGGTCATTTGGGACATCACATGGCTGCCTCCGCCCAGTTGTCATTTGCGGGGAGAACAGCCAGCCTTTGCAGGTCATTCTTCCCGCTTCAGCTGTCACTTTGGCTCAGTCGATGTGAAGCATGTGTCTTCAGCTCGGCCGCCTTCGGCTGCTGTATGGGCTATTGTGAAAAGCCTGTACAGCATACCTTCGGTTCGACTGAACCAGAGGGCTCTGGTGGCCGAAGAGAGCTGAAGGATAAGCCGAAGCTGCTGCTGAATACTTCAGCTCTTTAGTGAATAACCCCCCAAGAGTTCTGTGCCAGAAAATATAATCACCATAACTTCAGCAGTGAGAAAATAAGTACATTTTTATTATTGCAAATATGATTTTTAACCATTTAACACTTTTTTTGCAAACTGTTTTCCTTTAAATTGTTTTAAATAAAGGTACATTGCAAAAGAACAATTTCACATTAAAAAAAACACCAAAAAAACAAACTTTGCACTAATATTACAGTAGAATATGGCTCTGTATATAGCTCTGCAGTAAAAGTATAAGAAATATAAAAAAGAATAAAGTACTATTGCTTTCTGTTTGAGCTTAATAAAACTATTTTGTTAATGTGTTGTCACAAGAAGTAATTGGGATCAAACCACAATGAATTTAGTATAGATTGACTAATAAAGCTTTGGAGTTTATTTACAGTCTATTTGACCCCATGTTGGACTTGTTTTAGTGAACATCAGTTTGTTTTGTAGAGCGCCATAAAACAATGAGATCCCTCAATTTTGAGTGGGTTTGGAGAAATAGAATTTCCCGGCTGAACTCGGGATCTTGCATTCCCTGAGAGATACTGTACGTAAGAAATGCGTTAACTGGTGATATGTGAGCAGGTCTCCCGACGGAATTCCATATTCTGCACAGAAAGATTTTAGGGATTCTCCATCGAACAGGTCGGTGACCGAAGTCAAGCCTCGGTCGATCCACCTGGATAGGTTGCTAAAGGGAAGAAGTATTTTGAGTGCTCCTAGGGGTACATCCAGGGCAGTCCGGGGCTCTATGATTGTGTCCTCGCACCTTAGTTTTTGCCATGCCAGTAGGGAAGCTCGAGTGATAGGTGACAAGGTACCCACCAATTCTTTGGGAAGTGCGTGTGCAATTCGATAAATATGGGGATTATTTTTTGGGATAAATGATGCTTCCACCTCGCACCACTGTTTGCGTAGATCCGGCCGGAGCCAGGCCTGCAATGAGTCGAGGAGGGGCGCATAGTAATAGTCCCGTAGGTCAGGGACCCCCAGACCTCCTTTTTATGCTTAATGAGTATATAGTGAGTGCACCTAGGTCTCTTGCCTTGCCATATGAAGCTGCACATCAAAGTGTGTAGGGTATTGAAAAAGCGGGTTGGTAGGGGTACCGGCAAGGTGTGGAAAAGGTAGAGTATTTGAGGTAGCGCCATCATTTTGAAGAGAGCTAGCCGGGCTGACCAGGACAAGACATGTCTCTGGTAACCCTGAAGTTGGGAACCGTATTCTTGATACTAGAGGCATGTAGTTGGAATCATAGACCTGAGATATCTTAGCAGTTAAAGTTGTTCCTAAATATGAGATTCCATTAGTGCACCATTGGAAAGGGTACCGAGACTGTAGTAGGCCTTTGGTTTTAGGAGTAACTCCCAAATCCAATATCTGAGATTTAGAAGCATTTACCTTATAATAGGACACCTTGCTAAAAGTATTCAACATTGACGAAACCGAAGCCAGGGAAGACACAGGATTTGTAAGCAATAGGAGCACGTCATCCGCAAATAGATTTATGGTATGGTCGTTTTTCCCGAACTTGAACCCGGTTATAAGAGGGTGAGATCAGATAGATTCGGCTAAGGGTTCTATGGCAAGATCAAATATTAAAGGGGATAGGGGACACCCCTGTCTAGTCCCGTTTGTGATAGAGAAGGGTGCGGAAAAGGCGTCTATAGTAAAGAATCGGGCTGAGGGGTTGGAGTAGAGGGCTTAGCGGCCGATAGTATCCACCCAATGAAGCCAAATTTATGGAGCACTTGTTGGAGGTAACCCCAGTGGACGCGGTCAAACGCCTTCTCAGCGTCTAGTGCTAAGAGGAGAGAAGGTGTATTGGAGCCTCCCGCGTGGTGTATAATATTCAAAGCCCTACGTGTAGCATCTGGGGCACCCCTACCTTTTAATAAAGCCAGATTGGTCTGGGTGTATCAATGAAGGTATAATATCCTGAAGTCTATTGGCTAGGATTTTTGCATACAGTTTTATATCAGTATTTAAGAGAGATATAGGTCGAAAGTTTGCTGGCGTCACTGGGTCCTTCCCTGGCTTCGGGAGAGTAACAATGGTGGCAGACAACATTTCCGGTGGGAAAGAGGCAGAGGTAGCAGCCGCGGCAAACATACTCGTTAGATATGATGTCAGAATAGTCGCATGGCACTGGTAATATTCACTCGAGAAACCGTCTGGACCTGGTGATTTGTTAGCGGGAAGTGATTTGATAGTCTTAAGTACTTCAGCCTGTGTTATAGGGGCATTGAGTTGCTGGAGTTGGGGGGCAGTGAGCGTTGGGAGGTCAAGGGCATGTAGGAACGAGTCGATTTTGTCCGCTGTCGGTTGGGGAGTCATGACATCATCCTTAAGATTGTATAGGGCCCCGTAATAAGAGCTAAACATGTCGGCAATCTGCTGTGGGTGGTAGACCTTGTGGCCGTCAGCAGAATGGAGGAGGTACGGTATTTTATAGTTTTACTACGCGGGGTCTTGATCCGGTTAGCCAGCAATTTCCCCTCTTTACTACCATTGGCATAAAATCGGGCCCTATTGATAGAGTTTTGTTTATCAAACTGTTCCAGCAGTAACATGCGGAGATCTTGTCTAAGTCTTGTAAGGGCGGCCCCGTCAGTGACATTTGGGTTTGCTTTGTTGCGGGTTTCTAGAGTCTCTATTTGGACTAGAAGATGGTTCATGCGGCTGGACCTCTGCCTCTTAGATTGAGTGCCAGATTTCATGAGCACCCCCCTTATATACGCCTTGTGCGCATTCCAAAGGCTGTATGCACTTTCCACTGAAGATTCATTCAGCAGAAAATATTCCCGCAGGGCTTCTTGAATCTGCCTCACATTCTGGGGGACAAGCATTAAAGGCACGTTATTACGCCATACAAATACATTGGAGGGATTCCAATGGCTTGCGATGGATAAGGAGATCGGTGCATGGTCCGACCATGTAATGTCATGAATAGTAGATTTAGATATGTTAAGCAGGGTCTGCTTGTCCGCCAGAAAAAGATCGATTCGGGAATATGAATTGTGTGGGGAGGAGAAGAAGGTAAAATCTCTTTCGGAAGCACGTAGACAGCGCCATACGTCATATAGTGACTCCTCTCGGAGCAGCTGCTGAAGTTCCGAAGGAGATTTCCTATTTGCATTGGAGGAGTCTAGTAAGGAGTCAGGGGTAAGGTTAAAGTCTCCACATATTACAGTGTGCCCCTGTCGCATGTTACCCATTTTCTTAAGCACCCTGCGTAGAAATCTAACCTGGTGACTGTTAGGAGCATACAGGCATACAATAGTGTATAAAACAGAGTCAATGGTACATATCAACACAATATATCTGCCATTGGGATCTATATAAGAATCTACAGGGGCAAAAGCAACCGAGTCCCTCACTGCTATTAGGACTCCCCGTGTCTTTTTCGGAGAATTAGCAAAAAATGTATGTGGGAAGTTATGAGAACATTTTGGGGCATGGTGAAGTGAAAAGTGCGTCTCTTGGACGCACAATATGTCCGCCGACAAGGACCGTGCCTTTTTCCACATCTGGGATCTTTTAGCCGGGTGATTAAGACCCTTAGCATTCAGGGAGACAATATTCACAGACATCGTGGCTGTAGGGAAATGCAGAACAATAGAGGCTCCATACTCACGCCCAGGTAGGCAGAGACGTAGGTCACCGATGGTGCAGCATCACGTAGTATCGACTTAGGCCATGGTCCGGCAGGGAGTCCTGCATATGTAGCAACGGTCAGTCTTGCACTTGGCACAAGGAAGGATTCACCCTCTTTGGACAATATGAGTTTAGCCGGATACCCCCACCGGTACTGGATCTTGTGGTCACGCAGCGCCTTGGTGATCGGCACAAGCCTCTTCCGGAACAACATAGTATGTTGGGATAGATCTGAGTAAAATTGCAAGTGGAAGTAGCTTTCAGGAAGTTTGGAGGGATCCCTTACTGCCTTGAGTAGTTGTTCTTTTACATGGAAAAAGTGTACCCGCATTAACACATCACTGGGTAGCTTCTCCGGTAGGTTTGGCGGTTTAGGCAAGCGGTCTATGCGGTCCAGGACCAGTTCCGTCGTAGGCGCGTCAGGTATTATGACATGCATAAGGTCACGAACGTAAGACATCAGGTTGGATTGGGAGACCGATTCAGGGATGCCACGCACTTTCACATTGTTGCGCCGAGACCTATCTTCTAGGTCCGCAATTTTGGCCTTCATCCACTCATGGTCATCCTCCCTGTTATTGTGGGCATCGACTAAGTCATTAAACGTAGTAGCAAATTATCCCATCTTATCTTCTATATGTGACACTCTATCGCCCACTTGCTGTAAGTCGGACTTGAATTGGGTGATTAGAGACTGCATGTCCGAGTTTAGTGAACTCCTTCGGGATACCAGCATGTCTTTTAAAGTGGAATCTGAGATGGGTTGGTGGGATATGGGAAATGCATCAATAGGTGCAATCAGCTCCCTTGTGTCATCCAGGGATGCATTGAGCAGGCTTACCTCCCTCTGGTCATCTCCAGGGGGTGACATCCTTAGCCTGGTTTTCTCTGGGCTCCGGTCTGCAGGAGAGTCAGGCTGTGACAAGCCAGAAGAGGAGCCTGATGTTGGCTGTGTCCCCACAGAAGCACTGCCGGACTTATGCCCTGTAGCGTGGGGCCGCCGGAGATCGGGTGCAGAGGAGCCGGCGCCATCTTGGCCGCGCCGCCGCCCTGAAGGGCCGAAGAAGTCGGTGAGCTTTTGCGGCCGCTTCCCTCTCCGTTTCTGCTGCCGCTTCATGCCCGGGGGATCGGAGGAAGACGAGGAGGGTTCCGTCGCGGTGCTGTCAAGACCCGATAGTCGCTTTAATCAGCCCCGAGGCCCGTCGCCGCACGGAGCTCTAGCAAGAAGCGTCCATGCAGCGCGCCAGCAAGGCACGTCCCCCCTAATGCACCTCTTTTATTAGCACATTTTAAGCATTATTCTTTGGACCCAGATCTATGCTAGGAGGGAAATTCCCACTGAGTGATATAACTCTAGTGATTACTGGTATCTGAGGTCTTCCTGAGTCATGTTATATTTGTTTCAATAGGAATAAGTGTATAATAGTCAAACCTATCTCTAGGCTTCAGGTTTCCCTTCACCAGAGGACCCCTTCCCGTCTTGAGTCCCCCGGGCACCATTTTATGCTTTTCCTTTTTTAAACTTACATTTTACAAATGTCTTAAGGCCAGTCACATCTTCCTCTATAAATCTTCTTGCAGCAGAGGGTTGTTCTTAATAATGCACAGAGTATAGTGCTAATGCTAAAACCTGATTATAATTATGTCAGCGCTACTCTCTTCATCAATGCACCATGAGGGCAGGGTGACATTGTGGCCCACCTCATAACCAGTCAATGACACCTTGCACTAACAGTACATCTTCAGTCTTCTGGGTTAGATGACATTGGTGCCATTCAACCCAGAAGTCTGAAACCATCTTGTGGAAGAGAGGAGGTACTCCGGGAGACAGTACTGAAGAGGATGTGCGTATTGAAACAAATGAAAATCTAATTCCACACCAGGGCCCACAGGCTAGGAATCGGTAATTCAGAAGAAGCTACAGGAATGTAGTGAGCTGGGCAGCTAGAATAAGAGTAGAAAGCCAGTTGGCATGTAGACTTTCTCAAGTGTATGCTATAATAAAGGATTTGTATAAGGGAATAAAAGCAAAGAAACGTATATACTAGGGATGCGCTGATACTAGTATCAGTTCTGATAGCGAGTTTTGGGCGGGTACTCGTACTTGACCAAATGCTCCAATACCTTCCCCAATACCGGAACTTCCAGTTGGAGGAAGATATCCTCTGACCGGCTGTGCTGTAGGGGAACATGGAGCCAGCTTCCCCTGCGATCAGGAAGCTGGGCGGCGAGTTATGACCCGCGTCCCAGCTTCCTGATTGGCCGGTAAGCCGGCTCTGGTGATACTGCCCTCCTGCTCTTCATAGTAGTTTACTCAAGTTATAAACTGCTGTGCTTATATAGGAACAAGGTTAGGTAAAGTATTGGGTGTGAGGGATGATGAGATCTGTAGGTTTTTACTCTTGCTCACAAGAAACAGATTAATGGACAGGTAAACAAATACTTTGTTTCAATACTGCATTGGGGAGGCTGAACTGTGGTAAGACTAACTGTGGTATTTTTGGGGTCTCCAATTCAATACTGCATTGGGGAGGCTGAACTGTGGTAAGACTAACTGTGGTATTTTTGGGGTCTCCAAAATGCACTGTTAACTAGAAATACTTTTTAATATCCCTAACATGTACACTGTTTTTGACTTCAAGGAAGGACAGACAATACTTTCACCTGATGACATATGTACAAAATACAATTGCAAGAAGTCATTGGGGCAACCCGTCCTTGCTGAGGTACAGACATTCTGTGCAGAACAAAGTCAGTCGGACTGTAAAAAAGTAAGTTATTATGGTTTGAACTCTATTAATAATATAAAACCGGATCTGAGCTTGTAGCCAAGAAGTCATTATACAACTTAACTTTAATGTAATTACTGTAAAATCTACAATGTCAAAGCATTAGTATTGGCAAATTGAGGTAATTCACACAGGTGGTTTATTTAATTTTCTTGTCCTCCCAAAATGGTACCAGGTACTCTCTGCCAGCCAATTGCAGCACATTTCTATTGCTTAGGTATCAGAGAACAAGGCAATACATAAACACAGTGGCACATCTTAAAAAATACAGGAAAGTCTCTCAAAGCACCAATACGAAAAAATAAGCCAAATCCAGGACTAGATGATGCCACAAATATTTAGTAAGATGCCTGCATGCATGCAGCATTTTATTGCATTGAGCATATGTCAGGCGTCTACGGATTATTCACCCAACTGAACTTGTACAATGGCACAGGATGTGAAGGATAGGAAAGAATTTAGGGCTGGGATGTGCGATGAGGATAAGCACTAGTGGCTAAGTGCACAGATTCAACAGAAGAGAAGTTCCCTTGCGATGGCTAGGTACTATGGTAGCGAATATTGGGAGCATGTGCTCCTGTCTATTCACATTGCTAAGCAAGCTTGGGCATACGTAGGTGCCTAAAGGTGATGGAAAACTGATTAGTACTGACCAGCAGAAGTCACCCTCCTACCGGTATGTTGGGCCATGCATTTGTTGAGAAATTGCCTTGTCCCCCATTGTAGCATGACCTGAATAAATGTGAACATTCACAGACACTACACTTCAAGTTGCAGGTTTGGCACCCTAAAAAATTGCACTTGTGTACAGTTGCAGAGTAACTTGGTTTCCAATTAATTTTGGCTATTGTAATGTCATTGAAAATCTGGCTGTGTTTTATCATGCTAATTATAATACCTGGACTGGTTTTATTATTGTAACATCCAGGGGTGTCACTAGCCTTGTTGCCACCTGTGTGGGTGAGGGGGGGGGGGGGGGGGGGTGTGCTGGTGACACCATCTTCTGGAGGCTCTTAGCAACCTGGGGCTCTGGCTGGTGTCCTGCCCAGCACTTACACATCTCCCCGTCTCAGCTGGGCACACTACAAACATTGTGAAGCAGAGCAGCCCTGCAGTTCTGCCAGCTGACTCCTCCATGTGACCCAAAGAGATGCCACCTGAGGCAACAGCACCAGGCTTCCTCATCATAGGGACGGCCTTAGCAACATCTCCCATCCTTATCTTTTTTCCATAGACCAAAATATAGCTATTGTAACACTGGCAGATAGCAGCTGTTGTGTCTGAAACCTATGTGCAATCACAACCTAACTCAGCTCAGGAACAGGGAAAGGGGGAACACTTTGGCATCTTAGGAGGCCACATAACCTCGTCTCTTTTCTGAATCTTGCAATATAATCATTATTTATTGGTTTTAAAGCATTGCACTGATGAAATCATCTATTCATATTCATTTTAGATTTAGGTGATCCCAGGGCTCTGTCAAAGATACTGTATATAAGATGTATATGAAGGTATCTCTATGTATCTATTTTCAATTAAAGTGACACTAAACTCAGGAGTTAAATGTTAAAAATACATGCAAGTACCTTTATGAGGATAACCAGTGTATTCTTCTGCTAACAGGGTCAGGAATTTGTGAAATTACCAGGTGAATGTTGTGGAAAATGCTTACAAAAGTATTGTACGGTCACAACTGCAAATGGAACTGTCATAACCCTGGAGGTAAGTCATCAGTGAATATGTCATTATAGCATCATTGCAGCCACCATTACAAATCATGCCTGTGTGCATTCCAGTGCTGGGAAGATACTGGAAAGATGCATTCCAGTGCTGGAAAGAGATACCAGGGCTGAATATTCAAAGTTCAAAATAAAAAAAAAAAAAAAAGCTGCAGGTTGGCACTTAACCTAACAAGCTTTATTCAATTTGGTGACCAGCAAATACCACTGGATTACATAATATTATCACATCTAATTAAAAAACAGAAAGACTTAGGGATGCTCCTGTTCTATGCAAATGAAAATTGTATCAAATCACTGCTGAATCCAACATGGTCTATTTTTTGTTTGCTATTTAAGTTGTTGTTCATATAATAGAATACAAAAAGGTGGTATTTGTATCCATTGACCTTGACTTAATGGAAATTCAACAATTTTCAATTTAGATCAATGGCACAAAACAGCTCCACACCATTTTCAGTATCAATACTATGATAGCCAGTGTAAAATACGACATTGTATTGCAAAGATAAAAACATGCTTCACAAAAAAAGTTGCAAACTATATACATGGCAAATATTAACTGTTATCAGCCTAATGCCACTATCTTTCAGTGCAGAGCTGACAGCATGTAAGAGATTTCTGCCACTATATCTGTGGGGGTTATGATCAGATGTTAAGGTTAGGTGTGGGGGAATGTTAAGTGACAATACTAGAGGTACGAATAATGATTTGGGTCAGGTTAAACCTTGTAGCTTCGGCTTAGTGAAATTTAAGCCACTTTTTTAGGTTTTGGGTTTAGTGTTATGTTCTTAGACAAGGGAAGGGTGTTAAAGTGAAAGTAAATTGATTTTTCTTCAAAAAAGCCAATTATTAGGCTTTTTACGGCAGAACAGACTGCATAAATCTCATCTGCCACTAAAGCTTCTTTCTTCCATTCTGCATTTGTGCAGTTCAGTGCTCAGACTCGACATACTTGAGATAAAGTAGCTCACATCTGCATGCATGAGCATTACTTCATGCCAGCCTGCTAATCAAGAGGCCAAAGTTGAAGTTGCTGAACCCAGAAGAGAACCAAGCCAAAGATGGAACATCGGAGGGGATTGCGGCGCTGGAGGGGTCGGTTTGGCAGGAAAGTCTGCCATATGTACTAAGATGTTGTGCATACTAGTTTATTATGGTGTAAAGCCTCAAGGGTTGTTTTTTTTTTGTCCACTGTCACTTTACTACCACTTTAACTTGTGTTTTAAGGTGAGGGAAAGTTTTGGGACAATTAGGGAACCTTCAGGATTTTCAGTTCTTGTTACCAAGAGCTCTGTGTCAGAAAAAATAAATCATCACACAAGGATACACACACGCACAATCACACACAAAGGTTGAACTTGATGGACCTGTGTCTTTATTCAACCTCATATACTATGTAACTATGTATCTATGTAACTATCACCATACCTTCAGTGGAGAGAACTGAAGTACAGCAAAACCAAATGTATATTATTGCAAAAAAGATTCTATTAAACACTTTTTTTCCGAATGGTTTACATTTAATTTGTTTTAAATAAAGGTACATTACAAAATAAAAATTTTACCTAAAAATCAAAACAAAATAAACACTTTTTATTTACCACATAACAATTTATGGCCATCTGTTTTCACAAGATATAATTATGGATCAAACCTCAATGAATTTAGTATAGATTGACTGGTAAAGCTTAGGAGTTTATTTACAGTCTAACAAATAGTTAATGGGGTCAAATAGGCGATTGTTTTTAACCACAGTGACAAGAAAAATTACAATAAAAAAGGAGGGAAGGGTAGAGTAGGCGTACATCAAAACATTGGTGGCTTTTTGGTACACAGGAGTCTCCACTGTAGAAAACATAATTATATATTTCAGAGGATAATATTTGGTATTTATCCAAAAGCCTGTATTGGGTTGTAAAGAGTTAGTAAACAGATAATACTACATGAGTTGCCATCTTAGAAGCATTCCTGTGCTCAAATTATCAATGTCTGGCCTCAGCTAAACTAAATGGGACAATTTATGTGTACAAGAGTTATCGAGGGTGTGAGCGAGAGTGTGCAGGTAAACATACAGAAACAAACTGAGGAGAAGAAAGTCACTCTGGCTGCGACTGCGGTGCATGCATTATAACAGGAACAACATTACCAGATACCAGAGTGTCAGTTAACGGCTGTAGCAAAAATCTAAAAAAATGTGGTTACATTAGCATAAACAACGTGCAATTTGCTAGCGTAGAGCATATTGTTCTCTAATCCACTAGCCCTAAACTGTTAAATACATTTACATATTTCTAAATGATTAACTTGCACAGTCAACATTAGTGTAACCCGAAGTAAAATTAAATGTGTTAGTTTTCTTAGTGTTACATTTTCTTTTATTATTTATTTATTTATTATGAATTACAGGTATTTATATAGCGCCAACAATTTACGCAGCACTTTACATAGTTGCACATTCACATCAGTCCCTGCCATCAAGGAGCCTACAATCTAAGGTCCCTATCTCACATGCAAACATACAAGGGCCAATTTAGACAGGAGCCAATTAACCTTCCAGCATGTCTTTGGAGTGTGGGAGGAAACCGGAGTACCCAGAAGAAAACCACACACAGGGAGAACATGCAAACTCCTTGCAGATAGTGTCCTGATTGGAATTTGAACCAGGGACCCATAGACCTGGTTCACACCTAGGAGTTTTTGAGCAGTTGGAAAAGCGCTTTTAAATGCCCAACACAACAAATCCCATGATTTTAAATTGCCCTGGTTCACACCAAAGCAGAAAAACATCAGCAGGAAAATGTCAAATGCCCAAAAAGGGGGGGGGCATGGCTTGGACATGGCGCCGTGAGCACACGCTTTAGGGGAGCTCTGCAACCACCGAGCCGGACCGACGTTTTAGAGAACTTTATGCCCTAAACTTTCTCCATGCCCAAGGAGCAGAGAACCCACGGCACTTAGTGACCCCAGAGCTACCTCCCTCTACGATTTTTTCGCCAGCCAGTCACCGATCCCCGCGGCCTCGATTCCATCCAAGATGGCGCTCCTCAGTGGCCGGTCTCCTGTCAGAAACAGGGACGAGGCACAGCGATCCCGACACCTGACCAAGGAGAGACCCGGAATGACCAGGGCTATTGAGCCGGTCACTGGACACCTCGCGCCCGGACTCCCCGCCCAGTCCCTCTCTATCCGCACACATGCTGAGCCTGGATGTACAAGGAGAGAGCGGCCCGCAGGGCCTGCTGCCGCATCTGCCCACTAAAAGGGACCTGGACAATATGGCATCTTCTATTGTGGCAGCCCTAAAGAAGGAACTCCATGACCTCACCCACCGCATTGAAGCAGTGGACGAACGTGTCACCTCAGTGGAAACCGCCACCACGTCGCTGTCGGCCCGCGTGGAGGCCCTGGAGGCTGACGCACAATCGACCAACACCCGCCTGATGTCCATGCACCTTCGCCTGGACGACTCTGAGAACCGGAACCGCAGGAATAACATACGCCTGCGAGGTATTCCAGAGGCCACAACCGGCATCCACCTAAGAGACACTGTGGCTGCCATTCTCAACACCCTGCTGGGTAAACCCCACGACGCAGCCTTGGAGCTTGACCGGGTCCACAGGGTCAACAGTGCGCACCCTCCTACACCCTTCGCACCCAGAGATGTCCTGTGCAAGGTGCACTTTTTTGCTGTGAAAGAGGAAATCATCAGGCAAGCATGGAGACAAGGCCCCTCCGACTTTGACGGAGCAACCGTCCGCAGCCTACCAGACCTATCCCGCCATACTCTACGTATGCGGCGCATGGTTCACCCTGTGTTGGATCTCATTCGCTCTACTTCTGCTACATACTGCTGGGGCCACCCGTTTCGCCTAATCATATGGCGAGACAAGTCTACCTTCCAACTACACTCGCCTGACCAGCTTCCGGCCCTGTTCCGCTTTTTGGATGTGGACTCTGTGGACGTCCCCAACTGGCTGGAATTCCCCGATGATCCCACGGAGATGACTTCCCTCCCTCCGTGAACCCCGCGATGAGCAAGAAGCCGAAACCGATCTTCACGAAGGGAACCGCCGGTACAACTCCCGGGGGGGCCCATGAACCTTGAACTGCCCAACGTATCCTTCGCTGTTGCCCTTCAGGAACCCCACATCTCCCCCCTGCACTCATCCACTGCTAGGACCATCTCATCTCTCTATTGCCTTTTATAATTAATGCCTTACTCCCTTCTCTTTTAGGTCATGATGCCCGGACTTTTTGGTGCGGGGGGAGATTGTTAGGGGTCTGACCCTGGTTCCTATGTGCCTTATGTTCCTATAGTTATGTGCCCTTGTTCTTGCTCTCCCTGGTTTGTGTTTCCACACACATCAATGAAACTTTCCTGTCCCTGGTCGCCTACTACTGGGATGGTGGGGGGTGGTTGAACCTTAGATCTCCCACCCCTCCCTGTCCTAGATGTGGGGGTACTCGCGGGGGGATGGGGGAGTCAGGCCCCCTCCCGGCCACCCTGATCCGTGGACTCCACCTGTGCCTTATGGGTGCTAGCACCTGGCCCTGTTGATGACCCTGACCCTGCCCCCTGCAATTGGCTGTTCTTTGAGCTTTCTGTTCTGTTCAGTTTTGTTCTGTTTTATTGTTATTTTCTACTGTAATATAATTTGTTTTGGTTCACATGGTCCTGCATAAGTGACGGCACCTCCCCGAGGTTCCCTTCACTTGCTCCGTTCTATCCACATACCCCCAATAGGTGGTACCCTCCCATCTTCGGATCGGAGGGTAAAGTTTTAGCTATTGCCTAGGCTTTACGCCTATTGTAGTTTTCCTTAGCTTGTTCTAGGTGTCATCCCCCTGACCTTGCCCCTTGTTCCATCTCTCCCTACCTTCCTTCTCCTCCTTCCCCCCTCTTTCTCTGGACCCTCCCCCCTTCTCTCCTTCCCTGTCTTCTCCCCTCTCTCTCCTTGCCTTATCCCCCCTCCCTGTCTTGCTTACCTCCTCCCCCACTCCCCGCTTACACTGTGGGCTAGGCCTCCACCGCCTTTGCGGCTATGGCCCAGCTGCGCCTCACCACCTTTAATGTCAAGGGCCTGGGCGCCCCTGAGAAGAGGTCCAGACTCCTGGTAGACCTGAAGAAGGCAGGCACACAAGTAGCCTTTCTCCAAGAGACCCATTTTAAATTTGACAGGGTGCCAACATTTCAGAACAGGGATTTCCCGATTTCCTACCACTGTCCGTACCCCATTGCCAGGTCCAAAAGGGGTGAGTATTCTGCTCTCCAGATCAGTGGCGTGGACCTTCAGGGACCTTAGAAGTGACCCGGACGGTAGGTACCTACTCGTGAAAGGCTTGATAGGAGACACCATGGTCACCTTAGTGAACCTGTACCTCCCCAACTCAGACCAGGTCTCTTTCTTGCAACGCAGAATGGCACTTATCCTTGAGTTTGAGGAAGGTGTACTGTTGGTCGGGGGAGACTTTAATTTTGTACTTGATCCCCTTATGGACGTATCACGTACAGCCTCCCACCTCCCCTACTCTCGCCTCCGAAAACTCAAATCGGAACAACACCTCCTCCAACTGACTGACGTTTGGCACATCATGCACCCACAAACTAAGGACTTTACGTTTTACTCCTCTGCGCATAACACATACTCGCGCTTACACTACTTTTTCCTCCGACACAAGGACCTCTCTTTGGTTGTGGATGCGTCCATTGGAGATATCCTGCTCTCAGACCATGCCCCAGTTCACATGGCGTTGGACCTCCTCCCATTTGTCCCCCGATCCCCCTCGTGGCGTCTGAACGAGTCACTATTGCAGGATCCTGGAGTCCGCTCCGAACTGGAATCTGCGATCCTTTCCTATTTTTCCGAAAATTGTTCTCCGTCCTTGGAACCCACGGTCGTTTGGGAAGCCCATAAATGCGTTGTCAGAGGCGTCTTGATCAGACATGGTGCTCGCAAGAAACGGGAGAGGGGGGTGAGAGTAGCCCAGCTGTTTGCCAGACTCCACACCCTTGAACTTGCACACAAAAAATCCTTGGCGACTACTCATCTCAAGGAGCTGGTCTTGCTCAGAGCGGAACTAAATGACCTCCTCCTCTCCAATGTATGGCAGGGCCTCTTGAAGGGCCGCCGTACCCTGTACGAACTATCCAACAAACCGGGCAGGTGCTTGGCCTCGGCTCTGCGGGGTTCCCGTCACTCATTCCCCACATTATGTCCAGCACAGGAGCAAAACTGACTTCGTTGGCTGCTATGGCCAGGGAATTCCAGACCTTCTATAGCTCGCTGTACAACCTTAGAGCAGGCCCGGGTACATCCCCTATCTCCCCCGACAGTACAACTTTGATGCGCTATCTTAGGGAATCTGGGATGCCCACTCTACCACCTGGGGTACGGGATCAACTAGAAACTCCGATCTCCCAAGGGGAATATGATCTGGCACTCAAGCAGGCTAAACCGGGCAAAGCGCCCTGGTCCTGATGGCTACACCCTGCCCTATTATAAAACTTTTTCCAACATTCTCTCATCTCACTTTTTGCACGCATACAACTCCCTCCTATCAGGCTCCTCTCTCCCTAGTGATTCTCTCCGCGCCCCCATAGCGGTCATACCCAAACCAGGCAAAGACCCATCCCACTGTAGTAGTTATTGCCCCATAGCTCTCCTTAACCTGGAGCTGAAGATCTTTGCCAAAATTCTGGCCAGCAGACTGCTCCCCCACATCCCTGGTCTGGTGCACTTGGATCAAGTGGGCTTCGTCCCGGGACGGGAGCCCAGGGACAACACTACCAGAGTGCTAAACATCATACATCATGCCCGATCCACCCCGTCACCCTTAATGCTCTTGTCTACCGACGCAGAGAAATCGTTTGACATGTGTGAGTGCCCCCTCCTCCAGACTACCCTTAGCCACATAGGCCTGGGTCCTAACATGCTGCGGTGGATCTTTGCACTCTACTCGTCCCCGTCGGCTGCCGTCCGTGTAAACAAGGTCCGCTTGGATTTTTTCTCCATATCCAACGGCACCAGACAGGGATGCCCCCTTTCCCCACTCATATTTATCCTTACCCTCGAACCTTTCCTTTGCCGCATACGATCCCTCCCCGCCTTCCGTGGCCTACTGAAATGCTCAGGTGAGCACAAAGTAGCCGCCTTTGCAGATGACTTGATATTCTTCATATCTGACCCTTGCTCATCCCTCCCAATTCTTCTGCGAGAGTTGGATCGCTACACCTCCCTCTCCAACTTTAAAATAAATTTCTCAAAATCAGCTGCTCTCAATATCCCCCTTCCCCAGGAAGAGGTGGAACACCTGCGTAACTCCTTTCCTTTTGCCTGGTCAACGGACGCCCTGACCTACCTAGGTACCTCGATTACTGCAGACCATGCACAACTCTATGAATCCAACTTTGCCCCTCTACTCCTGAAGACCAAGCAAGACCTCCTGCCCTGGCACTCACTGCCCCTCCCCCCCCGAATCCGATACAGCACTGTTACTCTGCCCAAAGATAGGGGAGGTTTTGGGGTCCCCGATGTGGCCAAGTACCAAAGGGCGACTCACCTTGCGCGTGTATGGGATTGGTGCTGTCACCGGGCAACCAAACAGTGGGTAGGGATGGAAGAGGAAGACACCAGCCCAGCCTTGGCTGGCATGCCCTGGCTCTCTGCGCCCGTCACCCTCTGTGCGCTCCCACCCCACCATTGCGCCCACTCTTCTGATCTCCAGATCGTTTTTTTGTTCCACGGACATCTCCCCTTTTCCCTCGCCTCTGACCCCAGTGATTGGCGACCCAGACTTCCCGCCTGGTGTTCACGATCCTTGTTTCCGTCGCCTTCGTGAAGCCAACAAGTTCCGTATACACGACTTACACCCTTCTGGCCGGTGGTTACTGGTGAACGAACTTGCCAATCTGACAGACCCTCCATTAGACCGTTGGGGTGCTCTCCAACTACGGCATTTTCTGCTCTCTATTCCCAACCATCAGCGGCTCTCCAGGCACCTTACCCCATTTGAAAAGATCTGCAAAGAGGAGATACCTACCCGTCATGCGATCTCCCTCCTATATTCCATGCTGATATCCCCCCCTCCAGAGTCCTACCCGACATTCTTGGCCAAATGGGAAAGCGACTTACACACCATCTTCACTCCGGCCCAAAAATACCGCTCTTACATTTGGCGCACCACTCCTCCATTGCATCCAAAACCCAAGAGTTGGGATATCAAATAGTATCCAGGTGGTACCGGGTCCCAACAGTCCTCCACGTCATGTATCCTCGAGTTCCGCCTATCTGCTGGAGATGTCAGAGTGCCCCGGGCACGTTACTGCATACATTCTGGTCCTGCCCTCCCTTGCTCCCGTTCTGGCGGGGGGTGATTGCCACCATGAAGGACCTGGTGATGGTGGATTTGACGGACAACCCTGCTGCATGTCTGTTACACCTGAACGACATGTCCCTTGGAAAATACAAAAAAATCACTATCTAGACACCTCCTGAATGCTGCACGTCTCTGCATCCCACTGCTGTGGAAGCAGCCTAGCTGCCCCTCCCTCGGACTATGGTTCGTTAAGGTTAATGAGATATACGTGATGGAGAACTTAACCTCTACGCTCCAGAACACTGAGGAGACTTTTCGGACTACTTGGAGACCCTGGGCCTCTTTCCAGGACACAGATGCCTACCACCAGGCCATGACCGCAACACCCACCTAGCGAGGACTGGAATGCTACACACTCGACCCACAACCTCGCTGCTCTTTACTCCTCCTGGCTCCTCTTCCTTTGGCTCTCTCCCCCTCGCTTCAATCTACCTACCCTTCCTTTCTACCCTAACCCTCACCCCCCCACCCTAACCTATCCCCATCGATACTACACCAATCCCAATTGTCCTTATACCTGAGGCTGCCTGAGGCTCATACTACCCTAATACCCGATCTCCGACTGTATTGACCATGTTGTTTGCATTTCCCCGGTTACTGTTTCACTATCAGGTCAGCATGGCCATATAATGTCTGCTCTGCTGAGCTGTGTAGCCTTCCCATGTTTGCACTACATGTAATGGACCAACTATACCTTTCTACCTGTTAGGGAAGGAGCGAAGTCCCCCTGTTTGCTGGATTGGAACCCAATAGCAGGGAACAATCCCAGAAGGAGAGTCCAGGCTGAGGTACAAGAAAGGATAATCCAAAATGCGTTGTCAGAGTACAGTCTGGGTCGAGGCAGGCAGCGAGTATCATAAACAGTGAGGCAAGCCAGGAGTCGATAACCAGGAGATCCGAATAGCAGGGAAGGGAGGCAGGAAACAGGAAATGAGGCATTGTAGCTGCTTAGGGAATGGCAGAATAACTCGGCAACAAGTCTTGGCTCTGGCTGGAATTTAAACCCAGCAGGGGCCAGCGACGCCCCTGTTGTCTGGGCAACAGGAAGCCACAGGTCCCTGCGAACCAATGGGATGGCTGGGAGAGAAGGAGTGCTTGCAAGGCCCTCCCCGGCAATGACCAGCACCCGAAGCAACTAAGAAGCCACAGCATTGCCACATGCGCACGTCACGCACGCATGTCATGCATGCGCTCATGTGCACACATGCAGCACGCCGCCGGGCACCAATTCACCCCAAGAAGGACCCTATGATCTCCGTCGAACTCGCCGGACCCCAGGTAAGAGGGCACCCCTGGTCCCACGACAGAGCCCCCCACCAAGGAGCGGCCTCTGGATGCGAACCTGGGAAGGCCTGTCAGGATGTCTCAGATGGAACGCACGTACTTTGGCAGCAGCGTGGAGATTACCGGCAGGCTCCAAGGAACGCTCCTCGGGACCGTATCCCTTCCAGTGGACAAGATATTCCAGGCCACCGTAACGTCTATGGGAATCCAGGATCTCTTGGACTTCATATTCTTCATCGTTATTCACCAGTCCCGGAGGAGGAGGAATAGGTACCCGACCTGGAAAAGGGTTAGCACGATAGGTCTTCAACAGAGAGACGTGAAAGACAGGGTGTATCTTTAATGATGCAGGCAGCTCCAATCGGACTGCCACAGCATTGATGATCCTGCTGATAGAAAATGGACCAAGAAAACGAGGACCCAACTTCCTAGAAGGGCAGGATAACCGGAGATTCTGGGTAGAGAGCCACACCTTATCCCCTACTTGGTATACAGGAGAAGGCCTGCGTCGGCGATCCGCCTGAATCTTCTGTTGCTGTTGAGTGGAGGTGAGCTGCCGGGTAAGGGTGCGTAGTAGTGCCCGTAGATCACGTAATCGCTGGGACACATCGGGCACTGGAATGACAGAAGGGAGGTCGGGAAAGGCAGGTGGGTGAAACCCATAGTTGGCATAGAAAGGAGAAAATCCAGTGGAAGTATGCTTTTGATTATTATAGGCATACTCCGCCAGGGGTAGGTGTTCCACCCAGTCCTCCTGCAGGTGGGAGGAATAACAGCGTAGGTACTGTTCAAGGGTTTGGTTAGTCCTCTCGGTCTGTCCATTGGACTGGGGGTGGTAAGCAGAGGACATACTCCGTGTGATGCGGAGACTGCGACAGAACTGGGACCAGAAGCGGGAAGTGAACTGGGAGCCCCGATCCGAGACAATGGAACTTGGGAGGTCATGTATCCGGAAGATATGCTGAATGAAAAGCATGGAGGTTTGTCGAGCAGTGGGAAGACCTGAAACAGGAATAAAGTGTGCCATTTTGGTGCATCGATCTACAACCACCATAATCGTGTTACAGCCATGGGAGGGCGGTAACTCGAGTATAAAGTCCATTGCAATGTCTCTCCAGGGTTGGGTTGGTAAAGGCAATGGTTGCAACAAGCCAGCAGGTTTTGTACTGGGTC
>NW_017309711.1:49350-50107 GCF_000935625.1 Nanorana parkeri | reverse complement strand
ACAGGAGTGTACAGAGGTCACTGGAGGCACAGGAGTGTACATAGGTCACTGGAGGCACAGGAGTGTACAGGGGTCACTGGAGTCACAGGGGTCACAGGAGTGTACAGGGGTCACTGGAGGCACAGAGTGTACAGGGGTCACTGGAGGCACAGAGTGTACAGAGGTCACTGGAGGCACAGGAGTGTACAGGGGTCACAGGAGTGTACAGGGGTCACTGGAGGCGCAGGAGTGTACAGAGGTCACTGGAGGCGCAGGAGTGTCCAGGGGTCACAGGAGTGTACAGAGGTCACTGGAGACACAGGAGTGTACAGAGGTCACTGGAGGCGCAGGAGTGTCCAGGGGTCACAGGAGTGTACAGAGGTCACTGGAGACACAGGAGTGTACAGAGGTCACTGGAGACACAGGAGTGTCCAGGGGTCACAGGAGTGTACAGGGGTCACTGGAGACACAGGAGTGTACAGGGGTCACTGGAGGCACAGGAGGGTACAGGGGTCACTGGAGGCACAGGAGTGTACAGGGGTCACTGGAGACACAGGAGCGCGGGGGTCACCGGAAGTCCAGCAGAGCCCCGACATTGAGAGACATTTCATTCTGCGCTGGGAATAATGGGGAGAGGGAGATCTGTGACTTCATTCATTCTTCATTCCCAGGAACTGGCCGAGTACGAGAAGATCCCCCACTTCATCACACTGACTGAGGAAGGTGAGAGGGGGAGGGAGAGGAGGGAGGGGGAGGGTTATAGAGGGGGGGGGGAGGA
>NW_017309711.1:48684-49190 GCF_000935625.1 Nanorana parkeri | reverse complement strand
TGTTTTCAAACAGTTACAGCAGCTGGACGGGCCGAACCCTCCACCTCGAGGACCTCTACGTGTCCCCCCAATTCAGAGGTCAGTGACCCCCCACTTCTCCGTATACATGTATATATCTCTGACATATGTCCCCTCCCCTGTGATCACATGACCCCTGTCATACGTGTGCGGTCTGGGTTGATCCTCTTGTCTGTGTCTCAGGACGCGGCATCGGGAAGATGTTGATGAAGAAAGTCGCTCAGGTGAGATGTTTTCATCCGATTTGTAACTCTAAAAATATTGAAACTCCTAAATTCAGCCAACGGCCAGAAAACTAGAAACTCCGCCCCCGAGGAACCGGGGGCCGCCATTCACATTCATAAAGTGAGACACAGAAGAGTCATTTCATTTCCAGACAGACCTAGAAAGACGAGGTAGTGGTGGCAGGGTTTGGTGGTGAGGGTGATGATTTGTGTGGGTGGTGAAGGTGGCGTGATTGTTGGTGGTGAAGGTGGCTGCTTTGGTGG
>NW_017309711.1:45497-46265 GCF_000935625.1 Nanorana parkeri | reverse complement strand
CCCCGGGACACTATCAGTCCTGCATAACACTGAGCCGGGTTTCTGTTTCTCTGGCCGCTAGGTATGATATGTGGCATGTATATAGATATGATACTATGTAGACGGTTCCGTGTTCCGGCACACACGTGACCGCCATGTTTTTTTCCGGTTCGGTTCTCAGGAGGCGCTGGAGTCCGGCTGCTCCCAGATCCACCTCTCCGTCTTAAAGTGGAACACGCCGGCCGTGAACCTGTACAGCTCCCTGGGGGCCCAGAACCTGACCGAGGACCCCGGGTACCAAGCCATGAGCTTCGGGGAGGAGGCGCTGCGAAAGATGGTGCAGGGGGAGGAGCCTAAGTAGTCTCCAGTCATAAAGAGGAAGCCGTAAATTGTGTTCTATGTCGCTGCCCAACCTGGAAGCCAACCCACCGTGCCTGGTGCATGGGAGGGGGTGATATCTAAAGAGACCCTGTCACCAGAACAATCTTCCCCGAGGATGAGATCGGCATCAATCAAGATTTGTTATTTACTTGATAAAAGATACATGAAAGGTTATGTAGGGAGGGGAGGGGCAGAGGAGCTAGGCCAGCACAGGCAGTGTTTATACCCTCCCAGAAAAGGGGTGGGCTATGCCATGCAAGGAGGGAGGGGCTACAGAATTGACTACTTGAGGTCATCAGATTTTGTAGCAACAAAATAAAAAAACAATTCCAGAAAAGGAAACACTGCGACGGGTTCTCTTTAAGGAGAAGGGACTCCTCTCTGGGCTATGTGTGGGGCTTCTCGGGG
>NW_017309711.1:45041-45398 GCF_000935625.1 Nanorana parkeri | reverse complement strand
ATGGTGGGTGGGCAGAGCTGAGGGCACAGATCGGGAACAAGCATGCAGCCAGTGAAGTCACCTCTCCTGATCTGGATATTTGTGAGGTCCCTTCCCCCACCCTAAGGATAAGATTCCCCCAATGGGGGGCAGGATGATAGAGAGCAGAGAAATGGGTGGAGCCTGAAGGAAGAATGTGATGTTTGACATCCTCAGCATCCCTGTTATGGGGGCTTTTTACATTCACTGGAGACACAGGGGTCACTGGAGACACAGGGGTCACTGGAGACACAGGGGTCACTGGAGACACGGGTCACTGGAGACACAGGGGTCACTGGAGACACAGGGGTCACTGGAGACACGGGTCACTGGAGACAC
>NW_017309711.1:39289-44802 GCF_000935625.1 Nanorana parkeri | reverse complement strand
CGGGGCGACTGGAGGCACTGGGGACACAGGGGTCACTGGAGACACAGGGGTCACTGGAGACACAGGGGTCACTGGAGGCACAGAGGTCACTGGGGACACTGGAGACACAGAGGACACTGGAGACACAGGTGTCACTGGAGACACAGGTGTCACTGGAGACACGGGTCACTGGAGACACAGGGGTCACTGGAGACACAGAGCTTGACGTCCTGGTATTCACCACAACACATTCCTGTAAATGGCGCTAAAGTCATTTCCTTTTGAAGTGACAACAAACTCCGGAGAGAAATCCTAAAACTCCCTCCCCCAGTCCCCGAACTCCGAGCAACAATTACAGGACGTATGAAGACAGAGCACCCGCGCCGAGTCCTGAACACTCTCCGGTTATGAATGGAGCCTGAGTGTCAGGCTGCTGGTGGATCTTGCCCCAGCACGTGGCGATCAGCAGTGACTGGCCAACAAGAGGTTAAATGTCTCTCTACATGGGGGGAGGGGCAGTGCTCGCTTGTGACACCACTTCCTGTTTCGCAGCTGCTTTTCTATGCCGACATCTCCGCTGTGGCTGACTGACAACAAGGGGTTAATCCTCAGCAGTTGGTGATCAGAGGTCAGACACCATTGTGTGACACAAGAGGAGTGAGACTCTCCCACCATCTGAGTGGACTCTGAGTGGAGCTCAGTGGGCGGAGACACTCAGCTGGTGAAGAGAGGGGGGTCAGTGCCTGTATCCCGCTGTGCCCATTATGAGGGGCTCCCCCCATCCCTGTGCTGAGTTCCCGGGTCTGTACACCCGCTGTGCCCATTATGAGGAGCTCCCACCATCCCTGCTCTCTTGCTCCCTATGGTGGGTGTCATGGGCGGAGCCTCCTCTGGGGGGCGCTGGACTGTACATTGTAGTGATTCATGTTTCATGTTTTTCAGGAATTGGCGGAATTTGAGAAGCTGGCGGATCAGGTGATGAACACAGCGGAAGGTAGGGGGCGCTGTCATCCCGGGGTATACATTGCCGGTGACACACAGTATATAGACATGAACATTCCTTTGTACTTTGCCTGGAGTCATCCTGATCCTTGGAATCCAAACACTCCATGACCCGGCTTCTCTCCTGCAGGACTGCGGCGTGACGGCTTTGAGGAGCCCCACCCCCTATTCCGCTGCCTGGTGGCTGAAGCAGAAGATGAGAAGAAAAGAGAAGAAGGTAACGGAAGGGGCGGAGACACAAACTACTGGGGGGAAATCTCACCATTGTGGGAGGGGCAGAGACACAAACTACTGGGGGAAATCTCACCATTGTTGGAGGGGCAGAGACACAGACTACTGGGGGGGGGCTCAGCACTGGGGTGTATGATTATTATGGTCATTCATTGATAGCGGGGCCGTTGCTTCTTGTACTATAATACAATCCCTGGAAGGTGCAGTACACACGTCAGCCCAGTAGGGGGCGGATTCCTCATAACTGATACAAAGTTTCTTTTCTATAAAAAAATTCCATGAAGATGATGAACAATGAAAGAAAAGGTGACGGGATCTCCCCGCAGAGCTCCTACATCCGTCTACTCATCTGTTCTCTCATTGGTCAGCACAATATACGCCTGATCTGTGAGTGCAGACATTGCTCCGCCCTCTCATTATAATATTTGTTAGGAAGTCTCTAGTAACGGAACCTGACAACAGTTTTCATGTTTATTTCAGTTTTGCATTCACCGGCTTTGGCATGAAATGTAATCTCGGCCCGTTCTCCTCATATTCCAGGCCCCCGGTTGGTGGGTTACGCCCTCTCGCACTACATCTACAGCACATGGAAGGGGCGGTCCCTGTACCTGGAGGATCTCTACGTCATGCCGCAGTACAGAGGTGAAGTATACTGATCACATGATCATCCGCCCTGTAATAAAGACCGCCCACTGCTGCTCTATCGCCTTTTACAGGGTGCCTGGTCTTGTCCCCGCCCCCATTGGGTCACTCTTCTCCCTTGGCCCCCATTGGGTCACTCTTCTCCCTGGGCCCCATTGGGTCACTCTTCTCCCTGGGCCCCATTGGGTCACTTCTCCCTGGGCCCCCATTGGGTCACTCTTCTCCCTGGGCCCCCATTGGGTCACTCTTCTCCCTGGTCCCCCATTGGGTCACTCTTCTCCCTGGGCCCCCATTGGATCACTCTTCTCCCTGGGCCCCCCATTGGGTCACTCTTCTCCCTGGGCCCCCCATTGGGTCACTCTTCTCCCTGGGCCCTCATTGGGTCACTCTTCTCTCTGGCCCCCCATTGGGTCACTCTTCTCTCTGGGCCTCCATTGGGTCACTCTACTCCCTGGGCCCCCATTGGATCACTCTTCTCCCTGGGCCCCCATTGGATCACTCTCCTCCCTGGGCCCCCATTGGGTCACTCTTGTCTTGGGGCCCCTGTGTCCATCCCTGATAGCCATATTGTCATATAAACATGGCGTGTCTCCTCTGTGTACTGACCCCTCTTGTCTGTGGCAGGTAAAGGCATCGGCTCCAAGCTGCTGACGGCTACTGCAGAAGTGAGTATACTCCGTGTACACGTCACGCTTCATACATGTGTGGGGTCATATTGCGTGTGCGGACCGGCAGACCAGGAGAGGGGGAGGTTTACAGCATCCGTCTTATCACTATATAACTACATCCATTGCAGACCTTGTGTCCCCATAGGAGACACATTGCCTGCAATGGATGTAGTTATACCCTTAGAGGAGGGGACCCCATAGGAGACACATGGTCTGCAATGGATGTAGTTATACCCTTAGAGGAGGGGACCCCATAGGAGACACATGGTCTGCAATGGATGTAGTTATACCCTTAGAGGAGGGGACCCCATAGGAGACACAAGGTCTGCAATGGATGTAGTTGTACCCTTAGAGAAGGGGGCCCCATAGGATGTGGTAATGATGGTGACAGGAAGCAGCACATATGTCATTCTTGTCCAGAGTTTTGCTTTAATGGTTCTATTAAGGAGGAGGGGCCCATCTCCCCCCCTTACCCCCTCCGACCAGCCGAGCAGGAAGTTCCTAATTCTGAGGACAGGAGGAGGAGGAAGTGTCTGTGTTTGCAGCGCGTGTCCTGGAGACGAGGACGCAGAAACCATTGTCTGCCTGTCATTATTATTCTACTTCCTGTTCTGGATACTTTGTATCATTTTACAAGGAATGTGCACCTCACAGCAGTGAGTCACGCGGCGGCCACCAGAGGGCGCTGTGTCCGGTTTGACAGATGCGAAATCCGCATCTTTGCTGAACAAGTATACATAATAAGCCACAGTGAGTGTGTCCAGCACCCCAGACCTGGGGGCCAGGCTAACCCGGAGAGGAGGGTGTCAGGGACACGCCCACTTCCAGTGGAGTGCTATGAGCTGAAGATATCGGCGACCATGCACTGAGATAGGAGTCCTCATCCTAGGGCGGGCCTGTGTACAAGGGGGCGTGTTTATATAATAATTGTATATATCCCGGGAAAGCAGAGCAAAGGAACCAATAGGAGTATACACAAAACATAAACCCCTCCCCCCTGTATCAAAATGGTCCGCTGAGGCGGGGTTTCTATTTTTCTGGCCGCCCCCGTGCGGTCGTATAACGGTGTCTCTCCTCTCCGCAGCTCTGCCTGTCTCTGGGTTGCCCCCGCCTGCAGCTTTCCGTCCTGGACTGGAACCAGCCGGCCATCTCCTTCTACCAGTCCTGCGGGGGCCGCAACATGTCCGACGAGGAAGGGTGGCGCATGATCCGCTTCCTCCCCGACGACCTACGGCGGATGATTTCTAAGAGCGCCGAGCGGCCCGGAGACCCCGGACTGGCCTAACGCACTCTAGCTCCACCCCCTTTTTTTTCCTGCAGGGAATTTCCGGGTCTGACATTACAGAGGAAGAAGGAAGAGCGTAATCACTCGCTGCCTTCTTATCAGGAACTTTGCCCGCCTCCACAAGGGGGCGTTACCCCCATCCGAGGCTTCAGCTATGGGTGGAGGACTCCTTTGGGTGCATTTTTTTTTTTGAGCATTCTTAAAGGTTCCGTCCAAGCCTGGAGACCTGGAAGACCAAATTACAGAGCCAGGAGCATGAATGGGTGTTCCCAGCTCCGCCCACTGTACTCTCTCTGCTTTGGCAGATTGAAGGATATCTTGGTATGCTGGTAATGTTGCCAATGCCCCCCCCCCAACTCCCAACTCCCATCATCCTAGATCCCTTAACGCCCCCTCTGCTGGCCGTCACCTGGATGTTACTGAAGAGGCGGGGTTTATATCTGCCGCCCCCTCTGCTGCCCATCCTTGGATGTTTCTGAAGAGGCGGGGTTTATATCTACTGCCCCCTCTGCTGGCCATCCCCTGGATGTTTCTGAAGAGGCGGGGTTTATATCTACTGCCCCCTCTGCTGGCCATCCCCTGGATGTTTCTGAAGAGGCGGGGTTTATATCTACTGCCCCCTCTGCTGGCCATCCCCTGGATGTTTCTGAAGAGGCGGGGTTTATATCTACTGCCCCCTCTGCTGGCCATCCCCTGGATGTTTCTGAAGAGGCGGGGTTTATATCTACTGCCCCCTCTGCTGGCCATCCCCTGGATGTTTCTGAAGAGGCGGGGTTTATATCTACTGCCCCCTCTGCTGGCCATCCCCTGGATGTTTCTGAAGAGGCGGGGTTTATATCTACTGCCCCCTCTGCTGGCCATCCCCTGGATGTTTCTGAAGAGGCGGGGTTTATATCTACTGCCCCCTCTGCTGGCCATCCCCTGGATGTTTCTGAAGAGGCGGGGTTTATATCTACTGCCCCCTCTGCTGGCCATCCCCTGGATGTTTCTGAAGAGGCGGGGTTTATATCTACTGCCCCCTCTGCTGGCCATCCCCTGGATGTTTCTGAAGAGGCGGGGTTTATATCTACTGCCCCCTCTGCTGGCCATCCCCTGGATGTTTCTGAAGAGGCGGGGTTTATATCTACTGCCCCCTCTGCTGGCCATCCCCTGGATGTTTCTGAAGAGGCGGGGTTTATATCTACTGCCCCCTCTGCTGGCCATCCCCTGGATGTTTCTGAAGAGGCGGGGTTTATATCTACTGCCCCCTCTGCTGGCCATCCCCTGGATGTTTCTGAAGAGGCGGGGTTTATATCTACTGCCCCCTCTGCTGGCCATCCCTTGGATGTTTCTGAAGAGGCGGGGTTTATATCTACTGCCCCCTCTGCTGGCCATCCCCTGGATGTTTCTGAAGAGGCGGGGTTTATATCTACTGCCCCCTCTGCTGGCCATCCCCTGGATGTTTCTGAAGAGGCAGGGTTTATATCTACTGCCCCCTCTGCTGGCAGTCCCCTGGATGTTACTGAGGAGGCGGGGTTTATATCTACTGCCCCCTCTGCTGGCCATCCTCTAACTGTTACTGAGTGGGAGGGGTTTACTGTCCCTGACTGACAGCTGCTGCTGCCCCGCCCATGTGCTTTATGAGGGTCACTCCACCTGTAAATGGGCACACAGATCACCTGGGGATGACTTCCAGTTTCAAGGAAGACATTGTTGGGGTGCTCCAA
>NW_017309711.1:31729-39271 GCF_000935625.1 Nanorana parkeri | reverse complement strand
CCCCCCCCCCCCTTTGTTTTGGTGACATTTCTCTCTGTAGACCTGTTAATGTAAAAAAATAAAGTTTAGTACATAGACCTGAAATCTGTCTTCATATTATCTCCACAACCCCCTGAACCCCCGAAATCAGGCTGGTGGGAATGAACACTGAGGACTGGGGGGGTCTCCAGCACTGGGGGAGTGGATGGGGGTGTTTCAGGTACTGGGGGATGGGGAGGGAGTACTTTTAGACACTGGAGGGGCAGGCGTTTTAGGCAATATGGAATGGAGGGGGAGGAGTTTCAAGCATTGCAACTAGGAGGGAGGTGTTTATCACATGCGAGTGTACAAGTGACACAAAGCAACAATGTGTCCCGGAGTACCCCCATCTACTCATGACACCCCCATCTACCCATGACACCCCCATCTACCCATGACACCCCCATCTACCCATGACACCCCCATCTACCCATGACACCCCCATCTACCCATGACACCCCCATCTACCCATGACACCCCCATCTACCCATGACACCCCCATCTACCCATGACACCCCCATCTACCCATGACACCCCCATCTACCCATGACACCCCCATCTACCCATGACACCCCCATCTACCCATGACACCCCCATCTACCCATGACACCCCCATCTACCCATGACACCCCCATCTACCCATGACACCCCCATCTACCCATGACACTTAACACCCCCATCTATCCATAACACCCCCCATCTACCTATGACACCCCCATAAACCTATGACTGCCTCATCTGCCCATGACAATGTCTTTGGCCTGTCACTGGTTGCAGAAGACCAAAGCCATGGTTGTGAGTGCAGACCGGTTGGGTGAGTTGGGAGTTCAGAGAGAGGTCAGGCAGGGACAGATCTTGAGTGATTCTGACCGCCAACACTATGGGTACCTGGCAACCAGTGAGAACACACACAGCTCACACACATGACATGCACAAAGCTGCCGCACACAATGCACTTAATTGCTTCTGTGCACATTAGTAATCCCGGCTATTAACCCCTTCCCTGACGGCCTCCATCCCCTGAACTCCTTGCAGCTCTGTGCCTATAGGTAACCTGTCCTGAGAATGTCTGGACCCCGGCTCAGATCGCTTCTGTGTCCCGTAGAAGGGGCAGCCCCGCCCCCCGCCGCCCCCCCCCCCCCCCCCTCTGGAAGTACAAATTGCCTGGCTGCTGGGCCAACTTCCAACTGTCTTCACCGTTCTGTGTCCCTGAAATGGAACGCGTATGCTCATACGGAGCTCTGACTTCTCTGTACTGCAGATTGAAGCTCCATAACAACCTGGGAACTTGTATTCTTTTTACAAATGGCGGCCCTCCTATGACAGGTACACTTTAGTGATATCCACAAAAGAAAAAGTCAACGAAACGTGCTGAGAGGGAGCACAATGAATGTTTGATATTCACAGTCTCCGCCTCCCAATTTATCTACACTCCTAATATAGAAATAAAGGGGCGGGGCCAGCTCGGAAACGTAACCTCCAAATACCAGAAAGACATAAAGGCGTCTTTCACTCTGCATTGGTCACACAATGATACATACGCACAATGATGCATACGCACAATGATACACACGCCCTCCCCATATAGACCCAGAAAACAAACACCGAAACCAACACCTGACTACGAAACGCAGCAATTTCCTGGTATCAGAGCCGGAGACGAGGTTCTTCTTACCTGCTGCTGCTGGGGCCTGGCCTCCTCCACCCCCTCTGCCATGCTGCCCCTGGTACAGCTGATAAAGTGGCCCCCCAGGCCCCTCACATGGGTACCGGCCATACCCCCCTGATGGCGGTGTTCTATCAAAGTTGGTGACTACGTTACAATGTGTGACTGGCCACGTAGTCACACGTTTTAACGTAATCCCGCCCAGTTTTTTGGCGGTGGAATGTGTGACCGCCAATAGGTGAAGCATTCCAACGCTTTGTCAGCTGTTCCAGGGCAGATCGGCATCGCAGATGGTATGTGCAGGAGAACCGATCTGCCCTGGAACAGCTGATCGGTCCTAAAATGTCACTTCTTGACCTATTGGCGGTCACACTGCTTAACCTATTGGCGGTCATACATTCCACCGCTGAAAAAAATGGGCGGGATTACATTAAAATCTGCGACCACATGAGCGGTCACAAACTTTGATAGAACAGAGGCCCTGTATGTGATCATTTAATCAGAGAAATAGATTATAATATAGCCAGGCAGCACAGGATCAGAGCCAGACTGTAGGGGGCGGGGTGTGTGACACACACACTTTTCCTCTCCCGCCGCCTGTTATTAGGGACGTGGCCGGGAGAGGAGGACCCGCCCCCTACTGAGACGCCAGTCGGCAGTGCGAGCCCCGGTGTTCTAACCCTGGGAGCCTGCACTGCCCCATATTCCGGGGGAGGGGGGGTGCCCACGACCGGATCTCATGGGCCCCCCCACAGTCTCAAGCCCCACCGGCGGTATTTCCGCCCCTGATTGATATACATTGTTTCATATCACTGGCTACGTTCAGCGGCTGGGCGGATTCACCATTTCAGAGCAGAGTTCTCCAAAGCTGCACCCAGGGCACGCAACACACTGATGTATCCTCAGAGCCTGACTGACCATCCACTCGTGTGTACAAGGGAGCTGGGAGCTCACTACACAGTCTGTAATATTGCACACCTACGCGTTTCACCTGCCAGACTTCATCAGGGGCTAGCTTGCGCAAACAATTTTTTTGTATAGTCATAATAGATGAATCCCGATCTCTAAATCTTCCTCCATAGGGACCAGAATACCCCCCATCAACCAGAAACTAATATGGGATCACACATTTATGTCCTCACTTAGAAGACAGTAAGGCCTGGAGCTATGGATAGCAGAGGAATGAGCGGCGGGCCGGCATGACAAGGCTGTGAAGGGGAACGATGATAGGGAAGGGTTAAGGAGAGAAAAGAAAAAGGTTATAGATGGGTCACTTACGGGATTGGATGAAGGGGTCGTCCGGGAGGGGCTTCAGGAAGGAGGAGTCCGGAAGTTCAGTTGGGAGTCCGGCAACAGAGGAAGAACTTCCCACCCGCCCGCTCTGAGAGAAGGTTTGTGTTTCGGCGTAGTTGTCACCGCCGTGGCTTGGCGGTTTGGATCCTTGGAGGCAGTTGTCAGAGGTTACATATCTGGACGGGGGACCCATTTGTGGTGTGGGTGTCCTTCGGTAGTCGGACGGTCAGATGGGTATGACCGGTTGATAGGGACCAACGTGGGTCTGCGGGCAATTTAGTTACGTCCCCGAGCTGTATGGCGGCTGGGGGCATTCAGTTACCAGAAAGGTGCCCGCAGACACTGGTCCGTTTTCAGAGTCCTATTGCCTTCAAGGACCTTGAAACCAAAGAAGCCGATACAGAACGGTTATGGGTTTGTTGTGGTTGTTATTTATAAGGATTTATAATAAAAGGCTGCTGTGGCCATTTTAAACTCCCGCTGTTATGTGGCGTATTGATTGGTAACAGGGGACGGGGGTATGAAGTGATGAGGGTTCTGGGAAAGGGACCTCTGAGCTACCTGAGTCAAGGGATCACTAGTAAGGAAAAGAGATCTCATAGAGCAAGGGTAGGTACCCCAGTTGTGTGGAAACTACAGATACCATCATGGCTCAGCCTCTGGGAGTCATGCCAGTGGCTGTCGGAGTCTACCAGTGCCCCATGGGGTGTGTAGATTCACCACAGCTGGAATGTTGAGGTTGCCCATCTCCGTCACAGAGCAACAAACCCACAAAGGGGACATCACAGGGACACTTGTAATCTGAGGACCCACCAGATCCCCTCTCATAGGTCCTGTAGGAGGACTTTATCCTTATGATAGATTCTACAAACCTTTATTTCATTTATATCAAGAAGAGAATGCAGAACCTCCGCGCTTAGATGTAGCTCGCAGCACTCGAGGGTGTGAGAAGTAAATAAGGAGACTCCCATCATGGAGCCATAAACCGATCATTACAAGGCTAGCGATCCAACTGATGGCTTCCTCATTGATTTGTATTGTGCAAAGTTTTCCGAGGGTGATACATATGAGTACACATGACCCGGTGACCCGTCACAGGCAGCCCGAGGCCTCTATACACAAAGCAACGCGTAGAATGCAGCCAGTGAAGGGAGTGACTGGATGGAAGGTGCAGGGATCAGAGTAATACATAAAGCAATGTATTGACAGAAGGAGGAGGCCCGGTGTAGTCTGAGGTGGAAGGATACAGAGATGATGTTCCAATGCTGGGCCGTGTTGTCAAGTCCAGTTGGTGGGACAGCCCACTTACTCAGTACTCACACTATCCATTTTCTTCCCACTGGTATGCGATGCTCTTGACCTACTTGATCGTAAAAAGAATCTCCTTTCCCAAAATCTTTGTGTAAACTCATCCACTTCCTTAATAAAGTTACTCCCTGTCAATCAATCTCTGAGTACCTGCCCCTATGCATCCCTCTCTTTGGGCCGGTAGATGGAGGCTCCGTGCATGGAAATCCATAACGCCTGCTGTCTGCTTCCTAAATATTCTTGTCTGAGGCGAGACTCCTGCTTTTAACAGGTTAACGAACTCAATCTGCAAAGAACTCTATTGATAAGCAAGGGATAGGTTCAAATCATTATTATTCACTGACCCGATACATTCCCATAATTCCACCTCTGTGCCACGCCACGGCCTTAACATGTCATCTATATAGAGCAGCCAAAGGGCCACGTGAACCCCAAACACACACAAACCAAACATCAAGTGTTGCCACCAGCAACTCAGGTTGAGGCACATGTATGCTGGGGTGCAAGGGGATGAAATAAAAGCTAATTCTTTAAGATGACCTCCAAAAGGTCCATGAGATGTAACTAGTTGTTCTTCATGATAAGCTCCATGAGGTCCAAGAGATGTAACTAGTTGTTCTTCATGATAAGCTCCATGAGGTCCATGAGATGCAACTAGTTGTTCTTCATGATAAGCTCCATGAGGCACATGAGATGTAACTACTTGTTCTTCAAGATGAGCTCCATGAGGTCCATGAGATGTAACTAGTTGTTCTTCATGATATGCTCCATGAGGTCCAAGAGATGTAACTAGTTGTTCTTCATGATAAGCTCCATGAGGTCCAAGAGATGTAACTAGTTGTTCTTCATGATAAGCTCCATGAGGTCCATGAGATGTAACTAGTTGTTCTTAGTTGTTCTTCATGATAAGCTCCATGAGGTCCATGAGATGTAACTAGTTGTTCTTCAAGGTGAGCTCCAAAAGGTCCATGAGATGTAACTAGTTGTTCTTCGTGATAAGCTCCATGAGGTCCAAGAGATGTAACTAGTTGTTCTTCAAGGTGAGATCCAAAAGGTCCATGAGATGTAACTAGTTGTTCTTCATGATAAGCTCCATGAGGTCCATGAGATGTAACTACTTGTTCTTCAAGATAAGCTCCATGAGGTCCAAGAGATGTAACTAGTTGTTCTTCAAGGTGAGCTCCAAAAGGTCCATGAGATGTAACTACTTGTTCTTCAAGATAAGCTCCATGAGGTCCAAGAGATGTAACTAGTTGTTCTTCAAGGTGAGCTCCAAAAGGTCCATGAGATGTAACTACTTGTTCTTCAAGATAAGCTCCATGAGGTCCAAGAGATGTAACTAGTTGTTCTTCATGATAAGCTCCATGAGGTCCATGAGATGTAACTGGTTGTTCTTCAAGGTTAGCTCCAAAAGGTCCACGAAACATAAACTAGATCTTCAGGATGAGCTCAAAAAGAATCAGACTGTGGGCCTCCTACTAGGGATCGGCCTCCTCAACAAAGATCAGACATAAATAACCTCCTTGTGTGGAATTGAAGTGTAAAAGAGGCTCCACAATAATTCCACCAAGCATACACCTCGGATCAATGTGAAGGTCATGTGACTGAGAGAAGACAATGGACATGAGTCTCTACACTAGAGGTTTCTAGTCTACGTTCCATGTACTGCCTTTTATCCTCCATCAGTCTGTACACACTCCCTACAGTCAGGGGGCCGCAAGCCTTGGTGAGGTCCTATGGCCCCTGGGGCAGTACGTAGACATGAGATTATATTCTGATCCTCCACCAAATAATAACCCTTCCCCATTCCGCCTGATATAAAACCCTCTTTACCCCCATTAGTGTCCGGGACCAGCCGAGGAGATGGATGATCGGGGATCATGCTCCGCTCAGGATGGGGATCACTAAGTCCCCACATTATAAGACTGAGAGATCTGTACAATGTCACTATTATATAATGAGCTCGGCTCCCCTCGTACGGTTCTTTGGCGGGTTCCTCTCGCTTTCAGACAAGTCCCCATCCTCATCAGAGCCCCAATCTATGTTTTTCCAGGTTGAACATGACGACGGATAGATGACGGGCCGGCAAACTGGCAGATTTCTCCTTCAATCCCCAACCATCTGAGACCAAACGTCATCATGTGACCTCCCTGACCCGTCCTCCATCTCCTCAAACCTACTCAGTCTCATGCTGCCCTGAGTGTTCCATGTCCGGCCCAACATGCTCCAATCCTTCATGAAGGAGAGAGAGACAAGTCCGCATTCAGAACGGAGAAGTGTTTCCCATGTGATGGATTCCTATCGGACTTGGTGGATACTTCAAGAGCCTTTCCTGATATAAGAGAACAAACTGTGAGGTGGAGCAAAGCCGCCTCCGTGTCCGCCGGTGTCAGAACCACCCACTGCACCCCTCACCAACATACACACAGCGGTACATAAAAAGGGGAAGCTGAGTCATGTGACCAGGGCTATAGTCCTCACAGGAGCACTGCAATAAGCCTGCTGAATATGGCAGAGGTGCGGATTCCATAGAGAAGGATCCTTCTGTGCGGCTAAAGGGCAAAATCATCGGTGTCGCCCCCCCCCCCATACGGCGAATGTGCAGAACAGATGGCAGGGGCCCAGCAGAGTGTACCATTACATGCCATCAGTATGGTGGATGGTAATGCAGCCCAGAGACTACATGTGGTCGCTCTGAGCGGCATCCCTATGGGCGCGTACAGTGTAAACCGACGCGCCGGCCCTCCGGGGACACACACATGTGAAGTGCGGGGATGTTAATCACCCATTAACATCACAGCACCCTGCCTTAGTACTCCTCTTGGGAGGAGCTATGCAAATATCAAAATGTCTTGATGGGTGGGTGTCAGTCTTGAGGAGTGGGCGGTCCTAGGCAGGTTGTATTTGCATGAAGACCGCCCACATGTGATGCTGAACCTCCATGATTAAAAGAACTGAAATACAATATATGAAAGGGGCGGGGCCAGGGACAGCCAGGCTGGGGAGGAAGGAGCAAGAAGATGCTGGACGTCCTCCATCCAGGAAAGGAGGCGGAGCTCTATCTGACTTGCTGCAGCTTCTAATGCACATTGTGAGAAGCTCCCAGCGCGCAGTGACATCAGAGGAAGAGGAGCCGGGACCACTGAGCAAGACTGAAGGGGAGGGCGGGGGTCAGATAGAAGACTGAAGGGGAGGACGGAGGTCAGATAGAAGACTGAAGGGGAGGACGGAGGTCAGATAGAAGACTGAAGGGGAGG
>NW_017309711.1:23858-31669 GCF_000935625.1 Nanorana parkeri | reverse complement strand
TAATAAAGGGAAATGAAGGGAGGAGGGAGTTGGGCCATTGTGCGGATTGTTTGGGGTAATCGGCATGCATAGTGACTCTGCTGCGTGACAGGTATACACTAGGTGTAGCCAGGACAACACACAACACAGCGCCGCCCTCTATGTCACACGCTCCCCTCCCAGCACCTCCATGACGGCCATTGTTGGTCAGACAAAAGAGAAAATGTTTGTTGGGTTTTAAAGCCAACAGGTGATGTCAGAAGTGCAACCCGGGAGGGGGCGGGGCCACCACTGCGTCTCAGGGAACGTCCTGCGCTGCAACAGAACTGCTCAGGACAGAGCGAGAGAGAGACTCCGAGAGACAGCAAGGTGAGTGATGGGCGGCTGGGTACCGGGCGTGCAGCTTCCCTTCCCCTCCTCCGGGAAGTACAACGCCGGGATTGGTCGATAGACACCAGTGACATTTCTCCAAAAATTGTGCAAAAATTGGAAACTTCCCAATTAGTTTGTTTCATTTCGGTGTCTTTGTTGGTTTTTAGGGGTGTGTTATACTCCTAAAACTCCCTCACAGTCCCCGAACTCCGAGCAACAATGTATCTGATTTGTGTGTCACTCGGCTGGAGATCCTCCAATCACCTCTGACACCGTCCTCCCTTCTGGAGGGGCGGGGCTACGTCTGTTCCCCATGCTCCCTGTGTGTGTTGTAATGTAAATAATGAGAAACCTCGCGCCACTACTCTAATCAAGGTAAGCAGCAGCTGAAATCTGTGTGGTCAGATATGACGTATGAAATTAATGGTAAAAGCCGCGCTGTGCGAATGAGACCGCAAAGTGTCAGATATAGTGGATACTGACCTTGGAGTAATGTGATACAATGTGTAAAAAGTGCAAAACAAAAAAGAAACGCATGTATATAACAGTGTAAATGTAATTGCTACAAAATATCCAAAATGAAAAATCAAATGCACTAAATATTAACTGTGAATCAATGTGATGCAATGTGCAAAGAATACCCACTGGAAAAACGCATGTGTGTAACACTCGCACTCCAGTGAAAATAATAAATGGTTAAAAAATGTCCATGATCCCGGCTCTTCAATAGTCCAATAAGTAAATAGAGGATAAAACATTGGATGTAGAATAGACTTAAGGTGCCCATACACTTCACAACCCCCTTGAGGGGCGGGCTTGCGATGACTGCAATGAGGAGCGGGGGTATCGAGGACGGCAAACGGGCAGTTGTCGAACCAGCGGGCCACCATCTCGCCGATATTCGTACGATTCCCCGGCGGGTTTTCCAGCCTGCTGGTTCGACGGAAGACGTGCGACCGTACAGTAGAAGCGGTCGCACGCCTTCCACACACTGCGCGATTCTGGGGATTTCCCGCCATTCTCGTACGAGAATCGTGCAGTGTATGGGCACCTTTCGACCTCCTGTGACCAACAACATTTTTATTTTATCTGATGCATGGGCCATTCGGATGAACTGTCTGCTTCCAATTCCTGAGACTGCGAGAGAGCCTGTACCTGAGAGGAGGTAATCACTGGGAGGTGTTCGGCATCAGGTGCTTCCTCTACCTGTTTCGAATTAGAGGAACAGCGCATACAGACCCCGGTGGGTCTCTGCTAAAGGTGAGGTGCGTTCCAGAAGATTTCTCTGTTGATGGTCACAGGAGACTAAGGGGGTCTTGGGGGGGGGGGCCAAAAAAAAATCTTGCACCAGGGCCCTTTGTTCCTTAGCTCCGCCACTGACTGAACCGAAGGGGTTCTGGGGCCGCAACCAGCCGAAGGATCGGCCGAAGCTACGGCCAGATCCTTCGGCAGCTTCGTGAATAAGACCCCTAAGTCTATTCTACATTCACACAGCGCGGCTTTTACCATTAATTTCATGTGTTGTAATGTAGTCACCGTTTCCTCAGTCTCCCCTCCCCCAGTGATCAGTCTGCTGCAGGCAGGAAGAAGCGTTTCCTCAGTCTCCCCTCCCCGAGTGATCAGTCTGCTGCAGGCAGGAAGAAGCGTTTCCTCAGTCTCCCCTCCCCCAGTGATCAGTCTGCTGCAGGCAGGAAGAAGCATTACCTCAGTCTCCCCTCCCCCAGTGATCAAACTGCAACAGTATAACTTTGTATCCAGTCACAAGGCTGTAATAGGGGCTGATCTGTGTCAGACATTTGTGAACACAGACAAGAACTGCACAGCTATCAGGATTTACATGATTGTGTCATCTCAGTGCAGGAAGTAGAGGGTGACCCTGGATGATGCCTGAACAAAGATGGTGCCGTCCTTCTGGAGAGAAAATCAGGTGAAGGCATTGTCAGGGGGAGTCATGTGATCTCTGTGAGAGGTAATAAATACCTGGAAGGGTCACATGACACATTTCTGGGGTCCACGTTAAGATGCTTCTCTTCAATATACAGGGACAGGGAAGTCCAGGGATGAAAGTTCCGGGGACAAATCCTTTTCTCTGGTTGGTCTCTGTACATGAGGTGCAATGCTGATGTGTGCTGTCTGTGTCCAGTTTCTGTTCTCATCTCCCCCTCCCCCTCTTCCAGATGATGCAATCAAATGTGGCCATCCAGCCCGTTGGGGCGCAGCCAATGGCTTTCTCACAGTCGGTGATGATGAGCAATCAGATGCAACCGCAGTCATGGAGTTCAGGCGTCTGCGACTGCTGCGAAGACATGGGAGTGTGTAAGTGACACCGGCATGAAGAGACAAGGCACCAGGGGTCATCTGTAGGATCTCCCCAATCCCTGGGACCAGGGGTCATCTGTAGGATCTCCCCAATCCCTGAGACCAGGGGTCATCTGTAGGATCTCCCCAATCCCTGAGACCAGTGGTCATCTCTAGGATCTCCCCAATCCCTGGGACCAGGGATCATCTGTAGGATCTCCCCAATCCCTGAGACCAGGGGTCATCTGTAGGATCTCCCCAATCCCTGGGACCAGGGATCATCTGTAGGATCTCCCCAATCCCTGGGACCAGGGGTCATCTGTAGGATCTCCCCAATCCCTGAGACCAGGGGTCATCTGTAGGATTCTCCAATCCCTGAGACCAGGGGTCATCTGTAGCATCTCCTCAATCTTTGAGACCAGGGGTCATCTGTAGGATCTCCTCAATCCCTGGGACCAGGGGTCATCGGTAGGGTCTCCTCAATCCCTGGGAGCAGGGGTCATCTGTGGGATCTCCTCAATCTTTGAGACCAGGGATCATCTGTAGGATCTCCTCAATCCCTGGGACCAGGGGTCATCGGTAGGGTCTCCTCAATCCCTGGGAGCAGGGGTCATCTGTGGGATCTCCTCAATCTTTGAGACCAGGGATCATCTGTAGGATCTCCTCAATCCCTGGGACCAGGGGTCATCGGTAGGGTCTCCTCAATCCCTGGGAGCAGGGGTCATCTGTGGGATCTCCTCAATCTTTGAGACCAGGGGTCATCTGTAGGATCTCCTCAATCCCTGGGACTAAGGGTCATCTGTAGGGTCTCCCCAATCCCTGGGACCAGAGGTCATCTGTAGGGTCTCCCCAATCTCTGAGACCAGGGGTCATCTGTAGGATCTCCATAATCCCTGGGACCAGGGGTCATCTGTAGGATCACCTCAATTCCTGGGGCCAGTTTAGGTGGATTTAAGAAGTCCCTGAGATTAAGTATCAGACACCAACTGAAACAGACATTGGGGGATGAACACTATTTGGGAGTTTAGAGGACTCAGGGAAGATTGATGATAAGGTAATTGTGGCCAAAGGCTGAGAATGCTGAGATTTTAAATGTCCATGGTAAAAGGAAAGGGGCTGCAGGAAATGTACCCAATAAGACTAGGCGGTAATTAGAGGAAGGCTCTGATAACACAAGGCAGGGTCTGTAGGGAAAAGATCTGGTCAAACTACGCAGGAACTGAGGGGAAAGGATCTGATAAGACCAGGCAGAGATGGGAGGAGAAGAGTCTGGTCATACTAGGCAGGAACTGGGCAAGTCAAGCACCTGAGAAGTATAGGCAGGGGTTGGAATGGTCAAGCATCTAGTTAAACTAGACAGGGACTGAAAGGGAAGGATCTGGTAAGACTAGACAGGGACTGAAAGGGAAGGATCTGGTAAGACTAGACAGGGACTGAAAGGGAAGGATCTGGTAAGACTAGACAAGGGACAGGGAAGGATCTGGTAAGACTAGACAGGGACTGAAAGGGAAGGATCTGGTAAGACTAGACATGGACTGAAAGGGAAGGATCTGGTAAGACTAGACAGGGACATAAGGGTCAAGCATGTGATCAGCCCAGAGAAGGACTTGGGAGGAAGGATTCATCAGACGAGCCATTGACTGTAGAGTCGAGTATCTGAGGAAAATAGGCAGGAACTGAGGTTTTAGTTGAGCATTATATTATAATTGCTCCGGATTGGCAGCCATGAGCTTAGTGCGCCGGCAGGCAAGGTCAGGTTTAGCAGGAGACAGTTTGAGAGGCAAGGCACAAACTAGAGTACAGACACCAGGAGAAGCTAAGTAGCTACTGGGAACAATCAAGGCCCAGGGACAACAAGACCAGGAAGATGATTCCAGGATCCATCAAGATTCATGAACACGGGACAGGCCAGGGAATAGGACAGCAGGAGATAGGACTGATTAGAGAGAGCAGCCTATACAATACAGAGAAGACCACAGGGAGGGATGTGTCCAGACTCATGAGACCTTGGCCAGGTCTGTGATACGGACCTCTGCTCTTCAATGGTAAACTCATTGCCCGGGCTGAACATTGGTGGGCCTAGTTTTGGCTGAGATTACACCAACTGCAGAAGAAAAATGAAATGATGTTATTGATGGGGAAAGATGAGACAATTGACTGGAGCTACCAGAAGATTGGCAGTGCATGGTAGGTGGTGAGTGGGCCCTTCTTCTCATTCCCTTCTTCTCCTCCACACAGGTTGTTGTGGCTTCTGGTGTTTCCCGTGCTTCCAGTGCAGCACGGTCAGTCAGTTCGGAGAATGCCTGTGCCTCCCTCTGCTGGATCCAGGATGTGCCGGCTATTTGGGGACCAGCTTCGTCTGTCCACCTGTCTCTATGGCAATGAGAGCGGCTGTGAGAGAGCGATACAAAATCTCTGTAAGTTTATATTGGGTAGGGGCTGAGGGTGGGACAGGGTAAGGTCCATGAACCCATCGCACTGGAAACCGCTGTTCCAAACATAATGAGGGCGGGTGCTGCGGCTGTTGACGGTTGGCAATCGTGGTCAATATCAAACGAAATGTATAGACGCCGGCACTCCAATAGCAAGTGAAATGCGTCTGCTTATTGACGTATGAGCGGCATAACGTGATACACTCAATGCAACTGTAGCGATAACTCCCCGCAAGGAGCCGCTGGCTGCCCGGTCCACATCTAGTTGGTCTAGGGGTTGATTTCCAGCTGCACCCCATTAGCACTAACCGCCCTCTCCTGGTGCCCATAAATTGACGTCCACTTCAGTAGAAAGATGCTAATTGAACATTTTATTGAACATCTTGCTTTGGGAGAGAGAATGTAGGGGTTCTAGGTGTCTAGGGGTAACCATCATCCGCTCCCGGCTCACCGGACCTTGTAACAGTAGGCATGCATATCCATAATCCATGAAAGAAACACTGACCCTGGCTCTGCAGTCCACATAGATCCAGGGCACTTCAAGAGTCTCTACTGGTCCTGGTTCTTTTCTTCTATCCATCCCTTGGGCCTCCTCCCTGTTGGAGCCTCAGGGGAACATCTTCCCTCACTTCAGCCACCGCCCACCCCCAGGCCTCGGCCCAGCCTAGGGGGGGGGGGGCAAGCTGAACAGGACTCAGCCCTAATCCATGGCTGGTCCAGGCAAGAGAGAGAGAGAGCTCATGGCAGCTCCCACCAATATATGTACACTCTCCCAGCATGCACCACTGACTGAAACAAGCCCAGTGGTTGGCTGCTGTACTGTACACATATTACAGTCAGTGGCGTCACAAGAGGGGTGTGGGGGGTGCGGCCCGCACCCGGGTGACACCATTGGAGGGGTGACACCAAAATGACTCACAGTCATTTTGGTGTCACCCCCCTCTGAAAAGTCGGGCGCTAGGTCATGGACCGAACGCCCGACAGTATCAGGAGAGAGGAGGGGACCCGGCTGCATTCCTTATCCCGCCGGGTGACTGTCCCCTCCTCTCTCTGCCGGAGTCCATCACCAAGATGGCCGCCGGCAGGTATCAGAATACTGTGTATCACGTTATGCTGCTCATACTTCAATGAAACAGACGCATTTGACCTGCTATTGGAGTGCCGGCGTCTATACATTTCGTTTCAGGGTGGGACGGGTCAGAGTTCTTCATCAGATAACCCTTTATCAGAAACGTATGATGGGGGAACACTGAGAACATGACTGTGAAGGATCTGAGGCTCATCGCGTCATCCAACTTCTACACTACAATTGTATACACAGTGTTATCATCTACTTGAACTGAAGTTCCTGTCCTAGCCATGGCTGAGCCCCAGGAAGGGTGCTCCATGCCAGGAGGATATTTGCTTGAGGTTTGTTAAGTTTGGATTGAAGGATCTAGAAGTGTTCTTCAGATAAGTTGTTGATATGAGGGCCTTGAAGTGTCCTTAAAGCTGAACTTCGGGCAACCAGCTCTACAGGGCTCAAATATTCGTGTCTGTCCTGTCCTATCTACCAAAGGAATTGTAATTCTGTCTGGCCACTTTTATGAGTTAAGGAATACGCTGGTGTCACCTTCTGATTGAACAATGAACGAGCAGAATCACACTGATAAATCATCAGGGAGGGTGACAGTCTGCAGAGACACAGGAAAGGGGAGGGTGACAGTCTGCAGAGACACAGGAGAGAGGAGGGTGACAGTCTGCAGACACACAGGAGAGAGGAGGGTGACAGTCTGCAGACACACAGGAGAGGGGAGGGTGACAGTCTGCAGACACACAGGAGAGAGGAGGGTGACAGTCTGCAGACACACAGGAGAGGGGAGGGTGATAGTCTGCAGAGACACAGGAGAGAGTAGGGTGACAGTCTGCAGACACACAGGAGAGGGGAGGGTGACAGTCTGCAGACACACAGGAGAGAGGAGGGTGACAGTCTGCAGAGACACAGGAGAGAGGAGGGTGACAGTCTGCAGACACAAAGGAGAGAGGAGGGTGACAGTCTGCAGACACACAGGAGAGGGGAGGGTGACAGTTTGCAGAGACAGAGGAGAGAGGAGGGGGACAGTCTGCAGACACAAAGGAGAGAGGAGGGTGACAGTCTGCAGACACACAGGAGAGAGGAGGGTGACAGTCTGCAGACACACAGGAGAGAGGCGGGTGACAGTCTGCAGAGACACAGGAGAGAGGAGGGTGACAGTCTGCAGAGACACAGGAGAGAGGAGGGTGACAGTCTGCAGACACACAGGAGAGAGGAGGGTGACAGTCTGCAGACACACAGGAGAGAGGAGGGTGACAGTCTGCAGACACACAGGAGAGAGGAGGGTGACAGTCTGCAGACACACAGGAGAGAGGAGGGTGACAGTCTGCAGACACACAGGAGAGGGGAGGGTGACAGTCTGCAGACACACAGGAGAGAGTGACAGTCTGCAGAGACACAGGAGAGAGTGACAGTCTGCAGACACACAGGAGAGAGGAGGGTGACAGTCTGCAGACACACAGGAGAGAGGAGGGTGACAGTCTGCAGACACACAGGAGAGAGTGACAGTCTGCAGAGACACAGGAGAGAGTGACAGTCTGCAGAGACACAGGTCTGCCATCTCATGGTGATTGTATCTGAATTGGCGATTCTCCGGGTTTGATCGGTTTGGATGTGAAAGATGAGATCTGGTAACAATTGTTTCTGGTATCTTTAAG
>NW_017309711.1:17806-23036 GCF_000935625.1 Nanorana parkeri | reverse complement strand
TTCCTGCTGATTTAACTCTTTCCAGGATTCTTCTGGTCCCCCCGCTGACCTTCTTCTTCTCTTTCTGGACAGGGCTCCATCTGTGACGACTGCTGCACCCTCTACTGGTGCTTCAGCTGCTCCTGGTGCCAAATGGCTCGTGAGATCAAGAGACGCAAGAATCCGGTCAGCATTATGACGGCACAGACAACCTCAGTCAATGTGGCGATGAACCCTCAGCCCTACCCACAACCCCCCTACCAGCCCTACCCGCAACCGATGTACTAGAACACTGCACCCGGCCCACCACACATCACCATAAGAGGTCACCATAAGAGCTCACCATGACTGGCTGTGGAACATGAGCGCACGTTCCACCACATACGGCATGGTGAGATTTGGTGGGCTGTGGTGTAGATGATCCAAATGTTGAAGTTTATTTGTAGCCAAATCTTTTGTCTTAGTTTTTCTATTTCTGGTGTTTCTGTGCAGGTTTTGTATGTACCCGTCATGGTGGAGCCAGCAGTAGATGGTCACATTCAAATGGACCTTTTTTTTTTTTTTTGTAATGTTGAAGACTTTTCACTGCTTCTCCAAGTGGCTTCCAGCGGAAGACAAGTCCACTTCAATGTGACTAACTCCTAGTGGCCTCATCCCCTGTCACGGGAGCCACGTACCTGAGGTGAGACTGAAGTCGGGGGGGGGGGGCCTCCCTTGCACCTCGGGTCCTTGAAGTCTCTGGAGACGGAGACTTGGTGGGACACCGAGTGGCACGGGCGCCGGCGGGTGCGGAGCACCGTGCACAGCCTGAGTCCGAGATCCGGGCCGGGGTCAAGTCCACTCTGGCAACCAGGTACACAAGGGTCAATCAGAAGAATGGTTGAGATCCGAGCCGGGGTCAAGTCCACTCTGGCAACGAGGTACACAAGGGGTCAATCAGAAGAATGGGCGAGATCCGAGCCGGGGTCGGTTCCAATCTGGCAACGAGGTACACAAGGGGTCAATCAGAAGAATGGGCGAGATCCGAGCCGGGGTCAAGTCCACTCTGGCAACGAGGTACACAAGGGGTCAATCAGAAGAATGGGCGAGATCCGAGCCGGGGTCGGTTCCAATCTGGCAACGAGGTACACAAGGGGTCAATCAGAAGAATGGTCGAGATCCGAGCCGGGGTCAAGTCCACTCTGGCAACGAGGTACACAAGGGGTCAATCAGAAGAATGGGCGAGATCCGAGCCGGGGTCGGTTCCAATCTGGCAGCTGAGTACAAAAGGGGCAAAGAAGAAGAATGGTCAAATCCGAGGTCAATGGCAGGCAGCAAGCAAGAGAAGTCAAATAGGTTTCCAGGTCACAACAAGTTCAGACAGATCACACACGAGCACAGAAACAAGAGGGGGGGGGCTGACCATAATCCAGCAATTTGGGAGTGTCCAGACTGGGCGGCTTATATGGGGAAGTGATGATTGAAGTTTAGGTCACTTCCTGTGCGCCTCCTGGGTTTTTTTCCCGCCCTGCTGTATCAGGTCTCCTGCGCATGCGCGGGTTGGCGCAATGGCGCTGATTTCTCCCGTTGGCGCATGCGCAGTTAGCACTGGGCTCTTGCACCCCCCTTTCAAGTGTATCTTGTCTGTTTCTCATTGGGGAACTTTGCTGCACTGGGGGTGCAACAATACATACGAGACAATCTCAATGCAGTGAAGGTGAATCACCTCCTAGACAACTAGGGTTGCCACCTGTCCAGGATTCACCCGGACAGTTCGGGTTTCATGGCAGCAGAAACCTGGACACAAGATGTCAGGCAGACGAGGGACAACCGAAATTAAGACAGTGGCCACAGACCCCCCACTGAAAATAGTTTAAACTTTGCTATTTACATATGACTAAGCCACAACTCATTCTCCCCCCCCCCCCCAAAAAATGTCCGCGTGTTGCTAGAGTGTTCGGGTTCCGCTTGAAGAAAAGGTGGCAACCCTACAGACAACCGTCACTGGAACGGGTGTCCCCATTCCCCTTCACGGGAGCCACTGGAGTAGAAGACCTATCGTATCTCATCTGAACTCAACACTCACACTCATTCCCTTCACTGGAACCGTCACTGGAACGGGTGTCCCCATTCCCATTACCTACTGTACCCATCATACCGGTCCCCAGGACCCCATCAAGTACACACAGACAACCCTAACTGAGGTTCCAATCCTTCCATTCTTCCCCCAAAACTGTAAAAAAAAGGAAAAACACGTTGGCTGGCAATCTACTTCAACTTCCTGAAGATGACAAAAGCAGTAAAGTGAGGTAGTTACAGCTAATGTTAGGTGAATAGTAGCAATTCGAGGTCATCTCTACATTATTCTTAAGCTCGAGGTTTTCTAATGAGGTAGAACTGAGTTTGAAGGCTACGAATCACTCCTTCCAGTGTCCATGGGCCTCCAATCTAAATCCTTGGAAGTCCTGATTCAAGCTGCTCCTGGAAACTGCGGCGTAGGCCTGGCGGAAAACATCAAGAAGGCTGTAGGGAGACGGGCTTATGGTGTCATCGGGAATCACATAATAACAGAACTGTGTCTAACTCCGGGATGGAAGAAACTTATGGCTGACCCACCAGGAAGGCTTTGCTAGATACATGCTGGGCAGCCATCAGAAATTTTAGGGCCCCTTACACGGCTTTAGGCCGGACCCCCCCGCGCCGCTGGACACGGGGCTAAGTGACACGCTGGACACAGGACCCACCTGAGAGTGACCCTGCAGAGCCCACCATAAATGCTGCACAGCCCATCTGAGACTGTCTATGGTGGGCTCTGAAGGGGTCTCAGGTGGGCTGGTCAGGGCTGCATCCATCCCTCCCTCCTTTCCTTCCTTCCTTCCTAGCTCCTCTTACCTGCACACATGGCCTCGTCTGCCGCTGGACCGGCCAGAAGTGACGTCACTACCGGCCAGTCCGACATCCGACGAGCAGCGCCCCTGATGGGGCCCTAGCTTGTCTCAAAGCCACTGGACCTGCAATGCTGGGGCCCTGCGCTGCTAGGGCCAGGCCTCCGCCTCCTCACCCTTGTCATGTAAAAGCCGATAGTCATGTAAGGGACCCGGGCGGGCCCCCCAGGCTGCCCTGGCCCCTTACATGAGTATCTGCCGTACCCCCCATATACAACATCTGCACAGAGCCTCCATCCACCTCTGAAAGGTTACAATTGCTGCTAATAGACAGACAAGGTTCTCATGGGCCACACTTAAATTCTGAGCACACACCTACAATTGGGCACAACACGATGACAATAGCAGGTGTTGGGAGGTCACAAAATTGTCTGAAAATATTGGCTCATTGGCTCCATCACAAGCCTGGAGGCAGTTGTGACCCGTTACCTAGTCACCGACCTGTACCCCCATCTCCTCGTCTTTCCCTGGCATGAGTGTTGAGTTCAGATGAGATACGATAGGTCTTCTACTCCAGTACCAAACAAGAAGGTAATGCCACCTACTGGAGAGTAATAAATACACGCACCATCCTAAAGACATTCGCATGTGACGTTATACGTGTGCACCATGGCTGCCATTCTGGAACTACGTGGGCAACAGGTCGGCACTCACTAAAACAGGTATTTGTGGCAATAAAGGGGAAATATATGGAAAGCCATGGCAATATGAGGGCAACAAATGGGCACTTACAGTAATACCCAACAAACAAACATATAGTTGTTGCCTTACGTGGGCAGCAAATGGGCAATCACTTTAATACACTGGCAACAAAAGGGCAATAGTGGCAATAAAACGCAGGGGCAATAACTAAAGTCCAGTCTGCCTCATATCTTCTCGCACCTCAAGCTCTATACTGCAGTTTTCAGCTCCCTCTCTCAACTTAGCCTTGGAGGAGGAGAATGGACCACCTGCAGCTCCTCTGTCGATCTCCTAATCTGAAGAGCAGTCCCACCATGTCAAATGCAGTTCAGCTGGAATACTGTAACAGAGGTCATTGCTCCAGGCAGCCAATGGGTGGCCGAGCCCAGAGGGAGCTCTCAGGGGACCGGTGACCTAATATTAATGGTTATCTGAAGTCCCTGAGCCAGTTGCAAATGGTCCTCAGGCTTGCCGGTAACGTTCCTCATAGCAATGTCTCATTGAATCTATTTTGCCGTCCTGATGATGACGATGTAGGTTGCGGTTCAATGCTATCAGTAGCTGCGGCCTCTTTCTGTCTGTTCCCGGGCAATATTCTGCATGTTTGTATATTATCTCTCACCAGATCTGTCCCCAGACATCCACATTCTTTGTCTTATATTAAATGATTGGCATTTCCTCTGTGCGTGGTGTGCGTGGTGTTCATTGTAGACTTTCAGTATTACCTTCGTTTAGGTTTGAGCTCCCATTGTCCTGGGATATGAGCGTGTTTTTTCTATATGTGAGGTGTTCTGTCCTGGCAAGACAACATTGCCACCTGCAGGTGCCGGGGGGTGACATGACCCAGGCTTTAAAGGAGAACTTTGGGGTCATGGCTTTTCCCCATAGTTCTCCTAAGGGTCACAGGAGGACACAAACTAGCGTCCTCCCGTCACCCCAGGCTCAGTATATAGGGAGCTACAGCTCGCGGTACACTGAGACTGCCGCAAGCGGGACAGATCCCGCCATTACTGTCTGGATCCATTCAGCTGAGTGAGTGACAGCTGGCTCTGCCTATCTAGAGGCTGCTGTACCCACCCCCTCCCCCGTCCGTTCCGCCAGTCAGCGCTGGAGAATCGGAGCGGGGAGGAATCCCTGCAGGGAGCCATGACTGACAGTCACGGCTCCCTGCAGGGACATGATCGAGAAGTGAGCGAGCGAGCGACGGTATGTGTTCGCTCACTTCCCGATCTATTGAGCCGACCTGTGACAGTCTATGCTATATTCCATGAACAACAAAAACAATGAGAGAGACATCTAGGATGACACAGAAGTCCAGACTCACCAACTACCTTCCAGCGTCACAGTGTAGAGGGCCTTCAAACCCGAGAATGTGGTGACACTGTGTCAGAGAACCATAGCTGGTCAGAAGACATGTTTGGGCTCTCCCCTGGGTAAGACACCAGACATCCATCTGAGGTCCAAGTCCATCCTGACTTCTCCGGCACCTCCAACAGATGAAGATCCTCTCTGGCTCTCCAGCCCAGGAATAATTCCAGACACCGGCTGAGTCCACATCTGACCACCTGTAGAGTTCAGGCCCGGTCAGACAGCTCACACATCACGCACCCTCCTCCAGAAAGTAGGCCGGGGGGGGGGGGGGGGGG
>NW_017309711.1:9659-15280 GCF_000935625.1 Nanorana parkeri | reverse complement strand
CCCCCCCCCCCCCCCCCCCCCAAAGGGGGGCGGGGGGGGGGGGGGGGGAGATTGGGTGAAGAAGCTCTTACATGGTCAGAGACAGACATTTATGTCCTTCCCCAGCATGCACCACTGCCCATAAAACTCCTAGTGATTGGCTGGAGAGACATAGACATCCATAATGCCCCATTGTTGTTTGTTCTGCTCTATGGCACGTGTAGCGCCCTCTAAAATGTCGCTATTCAGTTTAGAGATACCTGGACTGTAACCAGCCTAGATGCTGATTATACAGAGCTCTGCATTCTATAGGTGTCCCTGAATCTGCTGGATTGATTGCTCCTCCTGTTGCTGAGGAAAAGGGAGCCTTGGCATACAGTGAGGGAGGCTGGAGGTGGAGTCGTCTTATGGAGGAGTGTCGCAGAGGAGCTGGTGAGAGTTGCCGTCTGGACCCTGTAAGAGATCCCCTCACCCTATTCCCAGGTGATCGCTATAGAAAAAGCCAGTTGTTGCTACCCGAGTCCAGATATAGTCATTCCTCTCAAAGTCCTGGACTATCCTGGCTATACGCTGTATGGTTCATTTAGTGGTCGCTCTGATAGGGCCACGATACTACTGACTTTAGCTGTTGCTAGGGGAGACAACTGTCCTCAGAAGAATCCACCAGGGCATCCTACAGAGCCCAACCCCTCTCTCTCCTGTTGAATCCGCAAATAAATATCCTAAAAGACCTTAAGACTTGAGCCTGTTTATGTCCGTGAGTGTCGGTGTGCTGTTGAAGAACAAAGGGGACCGGTGGCTGGAGCAAACAGGTAGGGGAACCTATTTCATACTCAGCGGCTCCTCCGGGGGTGAGCGCTACACAAGGTTACACCCAGCAAAGGCAATCAACAACAGAACCCTTAGGGCTTGTTCACAACAAGCGCGGAGCAGATCCAGAGCAGAGCAGGTGCAGACCGGATCAAAACTGCGTCCAATGTATTCCTATGGTATTTTGAGCTCCAGTTCACATCGCAGGGTGCAGATGCAGAGCAGGTGAAAAAATTGCGGCAAGCCCTATTTTACCTGCTCTGGATCTGCTCTGGAACGCATCAAAAAGCGCATCGAAAATGCATGCAAGTGCCTGAAAGCCCATGTTAAAGAAAAAACGGCCCGGAACGCATCAAAGACGCGGCAAAAACGCGGCACAACCCACTGCACTGCGTGTGCAGAAACCTGACCGGATCTGCTCTGCATTTGGTGTGAACAAGGCCTTAGGGAAAGGCAAATGAGTACAGAATATACAATCAGCCAGACTGAATACAGTTCTAGCAGAACTAAATTTAAGTAGTCACCCTGCATAGGACAAGGTGGCTTCCCTACGACAGGCCTTCTTAAACTTTCTCCACTCGTGACCCCTTTTTGACCGAGGAAATTTTTAAGGGACCCCAACGTCGGACCGTGTCTCTCCCCTCATTCCCCCAACGTCGGTCAGTGTCCCCTCTTTCCCCCAGCATCGGTCGGTGTCTCCCCCCTCCCCTAGCGTCAGTCGGTGTGTCCCCCCCCCTGCGTCGGTCGGTGTCTCCCCCCCTGCGTCGGTCAGTGTCTCTCTCCTCTTCTCATCCCCCCTCCCAGCGTCGGTCAGTGTCTCTCTCCTCTTCTCTCCCCCCCCAGCGGTGATGGCGGTCCTGGCCGGGGACTCAGATCGCGACCCCCCCTGTTCACTTGCGGGACCCCATATGGGGTCGCGACCCACACTTTAAGAAGCACTGATCTAGACTACATGGGAAGTCAAAGCCTACAGCCAACAATCAATAACAACACCCATCGGCAGCTACCTCACCAGCCTCGTACCTAAAATGAAAGTGCTGCAAATTAGACATCTGCCAACCTGGGGCCAAAACCACCCAGCAATATGAGATCGGCTGTAACTGCCGCCCGCTCCTTATGCTGGCCATGAACTTGGCAACTTTGTAGCAAGTTTTCCATTTTGATTGACAGCACTGTTGCACGGAAGTGATCATTCAATCCATCATCCACGGTTTCAATCACTTCCCTGTTTCAGTGTGGGGAAAAAAACTGACTACAATGGCCTACGGCCAATTTTAATTTGCTTGCTTGAAATTGAGTAGCAACTGAAATATCAGATGAAGGCTTTCTGTGGGTGAAAGCTGATGGGAAACCTTCCAGAACTGCTTTAGGCCCCATTCACACTAAGCGACACTCACCTCGAGCGGATTGCGGTGCGGCGCGGTGGGATAGCGTGACGGTTCGGGTGACAATCCAGCGACGATCGCGCAACCTTCACCGTCAGGCTGCATTAAAATAAAAGGAAATTCGCGTGACATCCGCCCCCTCCCCCGTCCGTTCTGCCAAAAAGGGTCCGCGACGGGCGACATGGAGCTGTACATTAAGACAGCTCCATGGAAAATCATTGGGCGGCGACTTATCACGGCAAAAATTCACGACATCGATGCGGAAATCGCGGGATTTTCCGCTCATGTGTGAATGGGGCCTTAAAATGGCTTATTGCATGCCCACCATTAGTCCACTGAAGATCTAATATGGGTGAAGTGGCTGCTTGGAGTCCTATCCAGAACTGTGTGTTGTTCCCTTGCGTGTCCGGGTTTCCTCTGGTCGCTTACGTTCCAGAAATACTCAGGTAGTTTAATTATCCAACCCCCCGAATGTATCCGCCTCTTGCCAAGGAAACCCAATGGGTGGTCATGAACCAGATGGTCAACTTAATAGCCACTGGATCCGCCGCGCTGGATGTGGTGCGAGGGGAGGATCCATCCTCAGATTATGACTATGCACCTGACCCTAGCCAATCCCTGAGTAGGATGACTCAGAGGCATGGTTGAGGGCAGGTAATAAAAGGTCGGGGGACACTGTGCAGGGGTCTCTTCCCCTCCTGGGGCCTCTCCTCAGGAGGTCTGTGTGATGCAAGAAACTGGCCTGTGCCTCAGCACATGGCAGGTGCTGAGGGGCCTGGAGGCCTAGGATACACTGATACTTTGCTGGGCCCCATACACGTGGCAGGTGTTGGGCGCCTGGAACTAGAATACACCCCTGGATATCTGGCATGCACCTCAGCAAGTGGCAGATGCTGAGGGCCCAGAGATTTCAGTTCTGGCTGCAAGGAGACCTGATGGAAGCCAGGCTGGAGGTGGAGTCGTCTTATCGAGGAGTGTCGCAGAGGAGCTGGTGAGAGTTGCCGTCTGGACCCTGTAAGAGACCCCTCACCCTATTCCCAGGTGATCGCTATATAGAAGAAACAAACTCATTGCAAAGCCACCATCAAAATTCAACCCAAACAAGGAAGAACTTACCCCACTGGTCATCCTCAACTCTCTTATTTTTATGTATTTATTATTATTCATTTTCCTTTATTAGGTTTCACAATAAGACAAACATAAAAAACTTTCCTCTCTAATGAAAGTCTGGCACAGTCGCTCCGATGCAGGTACAACATCAGTGCAAAGGAGGAAGCAAGCAGAAACATAGAGGGGGAGGGGGGTGAGGGGAGATCCCTAGGGGTACCAATCAGCGGCGTCACAAGGGGGGTGCGGCCCGCACCCGGGTGCCACCATTGGAGGGGTGACACCAAAGTAACTCTGTCATTTTGGTGTCACCCCCCTCTGAAAAGTCGGGCGCTTGGTCATGGACCGAACGGCCGACAGTATCAGGAGAGAGGAGGGTACCCTGCGGCATACCTTATCCTGCCGGTGACTGTCCCCTCCTCTCTCTGCCGGCGTCCATTACCAAGATGGCCGCCGGCAGGTATCAGAATACTGCCCGGCGTGCGCGATGACGTCATTGCATCACGCGCGTGGTTCTGTCACGCGCACGCGCAGTGACGTCTCGTCGGGGTGACACTCGGTTACCGCTCCGTGTGTCACCCAGCCTCCAGGACACCCCTGGTACCACTGTACATGTGTTCCTGAGGGGATACAGGAATCAATTGAAGAAATGTCACCAGCATACCAAAAATCTTTTCAGGCTAACCGTGTGTTCATTTAACCGCTTGGAGTCAGCCCTGACCTCATATCTCCTAAGGGTCACAGGAGAACACAAACTAGCGTCCTCCCGTCACTTAAAAGTAGAAAAAAAATCACGGCCAACATCTTGCAGACAATCAATTAAAAACAATGTTACAGACGTGTGCAAATTTCTTCAACACTGTATCAAACAATCAATCAGTAGGATACAAACCCCCTCAGAATGTATTCGGACACATCAATGTCTCGATCAAAAGATCAGCTTCTAGTTAGGTATACCGTGTTTCTCTATGTAATAATAATAATTATTATTATTATTCATAGCTCATTCAAATATATAATGGGGAGTTTTTTTTATTGTAGATAACGACTTGCAGGCCATGTATTCCCAAAGTATAGATCATTGTTTTTATAACAAACAGGTTTCTCAACGTGACACTGCGGTTCACACAAACAGTCCTTTGATTAGTGTATCCCGAAGTGGGAAAGAGTTGTTTCCGATCTACTGAGCCGACCTGTGACAGTCTCATTGTAGCTAGAACTATGAGGTGAGTGAAAAGCACCCCCCCTCCCCCCTCATAGTTCTCCTTTAATAAGTGTTTATTATTTATTTAGGGTAACTTTATTTATTATGATAAAACCAGCGTTCTGCGCTATCGGAAAGGGGAAATGGAAACGGAAAAAGAAGAAGGAAAGCCGGAGTGGCTGTGAGCTGCTAGAACTCAGGCTATTCGGCCTCAGAATAACACTTCCGCATTCTTGCAGAGGAGAGGGGACCGGAGGGAGCTCGTGTGGGGGGGACGACAGCGATCGTTACCCCATACAAGCGATGCGCCGGATCTATAGCCGGCAGATCGCTTGTATGTTAACGGGCATCGCTGCCTGTTTTTAAATATCGGCTGCATTCCCCCCTCCCCGCTCCGATCCTCCAGCGCTGACTGGCGGAACGGACGGGGGAGGGGGCGGGTACAGCCTCTAGATAGGCAGAGCCAGCTGTCACTCACGCAGCTGGGCGGATCCAGACACAATTGTCGGGATCTGCTTCAGCTGCGGCGTCTCAGTATACCGCGAGCTGTAGCTCCCTATATACTGAGCTTAGGGTGACGGGAGGACGCTAGTTTGTGTCCCTAAGGAGAACTATGGGGGAAAGCCCCGACCTCGTAGTTCTCCTTTAAAAAAGATATATCAGATACCGTGATAGAATATGAATGTAACAGAAAGGTGGTGATGCTGGAAAAATTCATATGTCCAAAAGTGCCACGAAACGCATGTGCAAGGAAGTACACGCCCCATAAAAAGTAGAGGATATGGGGACAGGAGATGTCTTTAAATATTAGTTATCATTGGAGAACGGGATTATCAAATCTCTAATTAAAGGAGAACTAGGGTGTCAGTGTTTTTCCCCATAGTTCTCCTCAGGGTAACGGGAGGACACAACCTAGCGTCCTCCTGTCACCCTAGGCTCAGTATATAGGGAGCTACAGCTCCCTATATACTGAGACGACGCAGCCGGAGCGGATCCCGGCATCGATGTGGAGAACCGCCCAGCTGCGTGACTGACAGCTGGCTCCTCCTATCTAGAGGCGCTGGCGGGTCGGAGCGGGGAATCCAGCCCCTCCCCCTGTCACGGCAGAGAGCCGTGACAGGATCGAAGTGAGCGAA
>NW_017309711.1:3096-9378 GCF_000935625.1 Nanorana parkeri | reverse complement strand
CCCCCCCCCCTCATAGATCTCCTTTAATAAAACACAGACTGTACTATCTGTGAACACAAGTCGCCTTCCCACATTCCACCCATTCCCATTCCTAGACCTGCGTGGAGTCACCTGCGTACATTTCATTTGATCGCGGCATAGATGATACGGAGGAGTTTTAACAAAACCTTCCCGAGACAAATGTAATTCCCACATCCGGACGGCTCTGCGATCCAAGGCCAGAAAACATGTTTTGGTTCTGGCGGAGATGACAAATATTCATGATGAGAACCATGAGATGTTCCTGGCAGCCCTCTCAACAGACTAAAGCAACCAAGAGGAGCAGGAAAAGGAGTTACATAGTATTTGAGGTTGAATAAAGACATTAGTCCATCAAGTCCAACCTATTAGGATCTCATTCTTACCCTCCCCGATGTCATTAATAAATAAGTTGAACAATATCGGACCCAGCACAGAACCCTGAGGCACACCGCTCATTACACTAGCCCAGTCTGAGAAGGTGCCATTTACAGATACCCTCTGGACCCGTTCCCGTAGCCAGTTCTCTATCCACGTACACACCACCTCATCTATGCCCATAGACTCCTCCCCCCGGGGGAGAGCACCCTCCCCCAATGTACACACCACCTCATCTATGCCCATAGGAGGAGAGAGGGGGGAAGATTATTTTTGGCAAACTTGAATTTGTGAAACAAATGGCAATTGGCAAAATGTTGGGGAGAAAATGCCATGTAGAGAAATCGGCATAAAATGTTCCCCTTTAACCCCTCGCTGACCGCGGTGTTACACCCCCTTCCTGTCCCGGACATTATTCAGTGTTCAGCGCTGCGGTACTTTGACTGACGTTTATTCCGTCATACAACGCTGCACTGACATGAATTTTATAAAAAAATTTGGGGACAGATAGAGCTTTCTTTTGGTGGCATTTAATCACCGCTGGGATTTTTATTTTTTATTATATAATTTAAAAAGTACCAAAAATTTCGGAGAAAAAAAACTGTTTTCCCTCCGTTATGTTATAAAACAATTATTATTACCCAAAATTTTTTGGCAAAATATAAAAGTCGGGGTCACGTCGGGTAAATAGACACCAAACATGTCATGCTTTAAAATTGCGTGCGCAATTAATTAATTAATTAATTAAAATTACCATACCCAAAATTGGCCAGAGGCGACGCTTTAAAAGCTTTTACCGCTCATCAGTTTAGTGTTATCGGTGATTGATGACCCGAGACTTATTGCTCTCAGTCCGACGTTCGCGGCGATATGTAACATGTGCGGCGCAATGGGCGCAATCGTCGTTTTCGCGCATAGGCGCAATCGACGCCTGTTTGCATGTGTATGTGGGGGGGGCGGGAGACTTAAAAAAAATGTTTTTATTTTTTTATTACCTTTATATGTGACTTTTAATTTTTTCATATTTTTTTTTTTGTAACTAATTCTTTTAAACCTTTTTATTTTTTTATTTAACTGAACTTTATTGCTCTAACAAGCTAACAAGCTCCCTATGTGATAGCCAATTTTCAGTGACAGGTCCTCTTTATGGAGAAATCAGGGGTCTTTAAGACCCCTAATGTCACCTTGGGACCCCCCAGAGAAGCTGATGAAACAAACACCCGCTTCACCAGCTTCTCTCCGGTTTCTGTACCGGAGAGTGACACTGAATGCAGGAAGTGATGTCATACACGTCACTTCCTGCATTCCGAAGAGGAGGAGGAGATCAGAGGGAGATCGTGTACTGAGCTCCGTTTGATCTCCGGCCGCAGAGCTGCTGTGCTGGTCCGGGCACAGCGGAGCTCGGGGTCGCCAGCAGCGTCTGCAACGGAGGAGGGGGGCCGCACACCCGCATGCCTATTACAAGCGATCGGGCGTCTCTATAGACGCCTGAACGGTTGTATGTAAACAGTCATCGCCTGCTGTTTACATTGCAGGCTGATTTCGGGGCGGAATGGGACGTTTAAAAACGCCCACCCGCATTCAAAGAGCCGCTGTCCGGCCGTTTAATTACAACGGCCGGACAGCAGGTGGTTAAAGTGGAAGGAAAAAGGAAAAAAAAGTCTTCCACTGTCCCCCAGCAATATTTTACACGCAGTGCAGTCACTCAGCCCACTCGTAGAATCTCTCCGATGCTGTGCCCGGCCCGGGTGCTGTGGAGGATGCAATGCTTGTGCGCATGCGCAGAAGTTACATCGTCAGTGCCCACCCAAAGGCTTGAGAACCTGGCAGTGTCAGCGGCAGAAATGGCAGCGGTGCTGAGGACTGAATATCACACCAACAGCGCTGGAGAAGGAGAAGGACGCACTTTTAGGGTAGGTGCAGGGGCGTATCTGCCGCGAGGCAAACAAGGCGTTTGCCTGGAGCGGCAGATTCCCTGAGAGCGGCACTTGCTGTGGTTATCTCGCCTTGATAAATTTTATTTATCAAGGGAAGAGAACCGGAGGCTATCTCGTAGCAGCAGGGACGAGGGCGGCCTACCGCTGGGTAGGTGTGTCCTAATGTGGAAGCAGGTTGTGCGCACTCACACATAAGGGCAAACGCATTCAAAGTGATTTACTTCTGATTCCAAGCTAGGACTCCCTCAGCTGTGAGGACCATCACCATGTGTGTCATGGAGGCCGAGAGATGCGCGGACGTCCTTTGCACCCGCTGCCCAGCAATCCCTGCGGCTGGGACAAGGGGGAAGCAGGAGCTTGGAGAAGCAGGAGTGCCTGTAGAGGGTTCAGGTGCAGTAGGGGAAAGAGGCAAGACGAAGGCCAATCACGGCCTGGCAATGCAGGTGCACGGGGAGAAAGCCAGGAACACAGTCGTGGAGCAAGCCAAGGTCAAGCAAAGCCGCGCAGAGAAGATACAAAACAGGAACCAGTGTAGCGCTCCCCCTTCCCCGGTCCGCGCTTTCCCAATACAGGACAACACTAACGGGGGCCCTGAAGGGAGATCTACAATAATCTGAACTAGCGGGTCTCCCCGTCTTTCCTCTCTAAGAAACCTCTACAATGGATCCATAGCACACCCGCACACCTTGCTATGGGTCGGTTGCTATGGGTTACTACAGTTCCGATTCTTCTTGTCTAGGGGTATTGTTGCTCGCTTTGCCCATTATCACTTTCCGCCCTTCTGTAGAACGATGGAAGAGAGGTCCAGTCTGTGATTGTGATGCATGAGACATTTATTGCAGAACTTCAGGGAGAGCGGTGGAGGAGGGTGAGGATCATCTCAGTAGGTGTAGACTCCATGGCTTCTCAGAGAGAGTGTTCACACCTTCCATGCACCCAGTGGCGTCCCAAGGGGGGGTGCGGCCCGCACCCGGGTGCCACCATTGGAGGGGTGACACCAAAATGACTCACAGTCATTTTGGTGTCACCCCCCTCTGAAAAGTCGGGCGCTCGGTCATGGACAGTATCAGGAGAGAGGAGGGGACCCGGCGGCATACCTTATCCCGCCGGGTGACTGTCCCCTCCCCTCTCTCTCTCTTGGTGATGGACGCCGGCAGGTATCAGAATACTGCCGCGCGTGCGCGATGGCGTCATCGCGCACGCGCGGCATGTGACACTCGGTTACCGCTCCGGGTGTCACCCAGCCTCGGGACGTCCCTGCAGGCACCTGACACGGCATCACCTGAGGTAAGAGGTACCGATCTCTGTCTTCAGCAGCAGCAGCAACCACTGGACCTGCTGCCACCCGGCTCCAGGAAGATTCCAAGGCCAGTCCCCAGGCTTCGAGGCTTGGTCAGCTCAGGCAGTCCAGCTCAGCCTCCCCGCAGGCAGGGCCACGGGGGGAGGAAGAGAGAGCGCACATGGCCAACCCCGAGTATTTACCTCCTCCCCCCAGCATGCACCACTGGCTCCTTCAACAGTGATTGGCTGGGAAGGGATATCTACTCCTAGCGATCCCAATAGGTTGCTCTGTTCTAGCACCAGGGCGCACCCTGCAGTACCTCTGGCAGCAGACAGGTGGCAGCAATGAGAGATTGTTTATGGGGGAGAACCACATGAACCCAGACTACGGATCAGTACCAGACCCCCATACAATCTGATTAACACTAGATTTAATAGCACGCTTTCCACCCGGCGCTACACCCTCCCCACACTTAAAAGGACGACGTCCTCAGAGTCTACACCAAAAATAAGCTCTCATCCCGAGAGGAGATGTCCTAATTAAAAAAAAAATGGGGTAGGTGAGGGGAAGGAAAGAGTTAACGTTTGTAAAACATACGTGTGGCATTCCCCGCGAAAATAGCTTTGTATCAAAAATGATAAAATATCAGTAGTGACACCTTTACTATTGTAGCCCCCATGACCTTCTGAGATGTGGCTACTAGACATTTGGTGGTAGCCGGGGCTGTAGTCGGCCTGGCTGGAATAATAGTGGCAATTATCTGGTTAATTCCCGGTGTCTGCCATTGCCTGCACCCCCCCTGGGCGGAGTGTGACTTTGTCATATTGTGGGACAGCCAATGAGAGGCACTGTGGTGTATGTACAGTACAGCAGCCAATCACTGGGCTTCTCTCAGCCAGTGGTGCATGCTGGGATAGGGGACATATACTGGTGGGATCTGCCATGTGCTCAGACTAGCCGGGACCAGCCATGGAATAGGGTTGGGTGCTGTTCAGCCTGCTCCCCAAGGCTAGCCCTGAGGCCTGGGGGTGGGCATGGGCTGGTGTGAGGGGAAGGTTTCCCTGAGGCCTCCAACACGCAGGAGGCCTGTGACGCTGACATAGGAAGAGACTCAGGACCAGTGCAGGCTCTTGAAGTACCCTGGAACTAAGGAGCATGGTCGGTGTCTTTCCTGCATGAGGATCTGCATACGTCCTGCTTATCCGCTACATTCGTTGCTGTCCGCTGCCTCCCAAGTGGATCTACACTGATATATCCGCAAGGTCTGGTGAGTCTGGAGCTTCTGTTGGTTACCCCTGGGCACCTGTTCAATAAAAGGTTATTCTGCATTCTACTACTGGAGTGGACATCCGTTTATGGGCACCAGAAGAAGGGCGGTTAGTGCTAATGGGTGGGCACCAGAAGAAGGGCGGTTAGTGCTAATGGGTGGGCACCAGAAGAAGGGCGGTTAGTGCTAATGGGTGGGCAGCTGAAGATCATCCCCTAGACCGACTAGAGATGTACTGGGCATCCTTCGGGGGTGAGCGCTACACTATCTATCTTCTAAATACAGGACTCAGGCACTGTAATGGTAATACAATATGAAGTCGAGCCCTACTCCTGACTGAGTAATTACTCCTATGCTATACCTAGCTAACATTACCGCCTATAAGCCTATCACAGCCCATCCAAATCTCCACGCCGACCCGGAAACGAGAGGAAAGGAACAAGCAGATAGGCATTTACCCGATCCCACCGCCCATCAAAGGTGAGACCAGAGCCTGACTGCCAAGGGCAGGGCTGTAGCTACCATGGGGCGAGTGAGGCACTCGTCTCAGGCGCAGCTGAGAGGGGGCGTAGTCCACTTGCTCCCCCTTCTTAGCAATGACTTAGCAGCTCCACCTGCTATCTTCACCCAGGAGTGACTCAGCGAGCAGCTCAGCTCCCCCTGCTTCCCCTTCTTAGCAGTAACTTAGCAGCTCAGCTCACTCTGTTTCTCATCCCAGCAGAAACTTAGCAGCTCAGCTCCACCTGCTACCTCCGCCCAGCAGTGACTTAGCAGCCCAGCCCCCCCCCCCCCCCCCCTCCCCACACACACACACTATTAGACATGTGCAAAGACTAAATGAACGGAAACTGAAAATGTTTTCATTAGTTTCGTCAAATGAAACAAATGTTTATGCTATTTGCTGCCGCCATCCTGGAGGCGGGGCGCATGACGTCGCATGATGCTGTGCGTGCATGGCATAGGGTGACATAACACGTCTGTCGGGGGGCACAATTTTCTGTTCTTGCCTCGGGCGTAAAAGGAGCTCGCTACGGCCCTGGCCAAGGGAGCGAAACTTCTGCTCCCACAACAAAGCCTACCTGAGTATTCCATCCCTAAATAGGGAACGATGGACAGGGAATGGATTTTTTTTGGGGGTTCCCATATGAGACTTTCAACTGATGAATCCTTAGTCCCCCCGCCGGGACTATCTTCACCCGTAGTCCTGGAGATATTTATGGAAAGCTGACATCCTATCTGCATACTACCGAGATAGACATGTGGTGATGTTGCAAACTGCGCACACACCAGGCGCACACACCCTGCGCACACACCAGGCGCACACACCAAGCGCACACACCAGGCGCACACACCAAGCGCACACACCAGGCGCACACACCAAGCGCACACACCAGGGTGCA
>NW_017309711.1:1922-2653 GCF_000935625.1 Nanorana parkeri | reverse complement strand
TGGTGTGCGCGCTTGGTGTGCGCGCCTGGTGTGCGCGCCTGGTGTGCGCGCAGGGTGTGTGCGCCTGGTGTGTGCGCCTGGTGTGTGCGCCTGGTGTGCGCGTCTGGTGTGTGCGCAGGGTGTGTGCGCCTGGTGTGTGCGCCTGGTGTGTGCGCCTGGTGTGCGCGCTTGGTGTGTGCGCCTGGTGTGTGCGCAGGGTGTGCGCGCCTGGTGTGTGTGCCGGGTTAAAGTCATCACGTCTGTTTGTAGGGCAGCCTGGGCAATCTCCGAAATGTGAGGGAACCACATAGCTGCTACACAGTCCCTACTGTGCACCACATTGTATGCAAGGTTTGCATCTGCCCGCTCCCTGTGTGTTCTTGTGATGACTTGCCAGTATGCTGGTCCAGGTCTGAGAACACGTCCTTGTACCCTCAGGACCCCCATCTGTGACAGTGTATCTCTATGTGTGTGTCTCTGCACATATATGTGTGCGTGTATGCGTGTCTCTGCACATGCATGTGTGCGTGTATGCGTGTCTCTGCACATGCATGTGTGCGTGTATGCGTGTCTCTGTACATACATGTGTGCGTGTATGCGTGTCTCTGTACATACATGTGTGTGTAGAATTGTGTTGCAGGGGAAGCTGCAGCTGAAAACATGAAGCAGGAAGTGCAGAGGGAAGGGGGGTGGAGGGGGATCTGGATCTGGGTGCGGGAAGGGAGGGGTGGAGTGGGATTTGGGCGGGGAAG
>NW_017309711.1:1005-1369 GCF_000935625.1 Nanorana parkeri | reverse complement strand
CGTCCTGCGTCGCTGCGTTGGTGGAATTTCACCACTTTTTGTCCTTGATTATGTTTTGGCTCCAGTCAGCCGTCCCGTCCTCGCGGTGACCTCAGATCTGGTCTTTGGACCTTCCTGGCATCGGAGAGGAGGAGATCGTTCATGATGATCGGCTGACATTGTCCAGCGTGCTGGAAAATCTCCCCCCTCCATTGTGTCTGGTGATGGGAGACACAACGGCATAGATACAACCAGGACAGTCCCGCGCCTTGTCCCTCAGTCCCACCAATGCCGTGTCCTGAGCCGTGTCCTGAGCCGTGTCCTGGGCCGTGTCCTGAGCCGTGTCCTGAGCCGTGTCCTGAGCCGTGTCCTGGGCCGTGTCCTG
>NW_017309711.1:0-412 GCF_000935625.1 Nanorana parkeri | reverse complement strand
GGACTCTCGCTGTACACTGGCGGGACTCTCGCTGTACACTGGCGGGACTCTCGCTGTACACTGGCGGGACTCTCGCTGTACACTGGCGGGACTCTCGCTGTAGACTTGCCGAGCAAATTTGCTACAAATTCAGGAAGTGTCGCCTAGACCTTGCGCTGCGAGTGTTCTGCGAGTCTACAACCTGCCGGGAATGTGCAGCAAGTTACCGAGAGATACAATGTAACCCGGACACACGTCTGAGGCAAGTCATCCTTCCTATCTGGTTTCCTGTATACGTGTTACACGTCCCCGTGTACATAGCATCACAAAGCATGTTTCGGTTGCTGTTCGCCTTATTCCCCGCTGAAAAATCTGACTTCATGTCACATGCTGGTCACAGGTCACAGGTCACAGGTCACAGGTCACAGGTCAC
>NW_017309710.1:23927-50126 GCF_000935625.1 Nanorana parkeri | reverse complement strand
TGCTCACGCCAGACCCCGCACAGCTATACGACTCTAATTTTCCACCCCTACTACTCCTCATTAGCCAAGACCTCACCCACTGGCATGGTCTTTTCCTGACATGGTTCGGCAGATGTAATTCCATCAAATAAATACTGGCCCTAGAATTATTGCTCTCTCTCCGGTGTGCGCAGCAATACCCAACATGTGTAGCGCGTTTGTCGTCTTCATACATCTCCTCCCCAGCTCCCCGCAGACACCACAGAAGCCGGTCCAGGGCCCGTAGGAGGGGCAACAGAGCCCGGGAAGCACGGCGTGGGTGTCGGGCAGGACTCTAGAAGCGATCTGGCGACAGCTGAGTCACCAGAATTGCTTCTATTGTAAAGCTGACAGTCGGCTTTACAAGTTTAAACAGAGTCCTGCCGGCAAAAGCCGCCGGGAGTCTCTTTAAACAGCCCCGATGCTGACGTCGTCAGTCACGAAGGGGTTAAACAGAAGGATCAGGACACAGATATAACATATGGAATTACTTCAGTCAGTCCTTTAAGCCAGCAAACAGGCTATGGGATGTTATGTCTAGCAGATGTGTATCCACGGTCCTGTACACCCATACTTCCACTAATTTGTTTATCTGCCCTTTGTTTTTGCCACATTCTTAGGCCATTTTCGAATGTTATATCCAGTCATTACCATCTTGGGTGAACTAGACTTTCAAGTATTTCACCATTTGGGTGACATCCTGCTGATAATTCAGCATGCTTATACTCTGGCAGTCCACTAGGACATATTATTATTATTATTATTATACAGGATTTATATAGCGCCAATAGTTTGCACAGCGCTTTACAATATAAGGAAGACATTACAGTCACAATACAATTTAAGACAAGATGGTAAGGAGGAATATTAATTTAGGCTCTGATCAAATCTAAAGGGATTGTCAACAGGAAAAGCCAAGTCATCCCAAGAAGAAGAGAAGCTCTGGAGAATTTCCAGGAAGCCAGTACTCTTGGTGGTATGTTTGAGGCAGGTCAAGTCTCTATTCTGCTTATTGCTGTCTCCAGTTGACAGAATCCATTCCAATTGTGAAATAGACTTATTAGAGGCTGAGCCTCTTCCAATGGGATTCTCAAAGGCAACAGAATACATTCCCTGTAACAAAGGATCAGGATATTCCACATGTGAGATTCTTTGGTTGTGTCTAAGGACTCTCTGCCTGTTTCAACTGTCATCAAAAGTGTCCCTATCCAGTGAAAATGTTGGCAAGGGATTCTTCTGCATTCCGCTGTGCTAATGACCTCAACGACCTCTTAGTCCAAGGGGAGTGACAGAATTTATTGGACAAGGAATCTTTAGTTTGGAGAACCTTTCAGGTCTCGAAAGCATTTTCATAACAGATCCAGGAATCTTAAATAATGAGTTACATGGACAACAGCATGATGAATTTTCATAGATTCAGTGTCATTAAGGAGGAAGGAACTGCTCACTGGTGCTGGAGGTATCTCCAATTGTGTATTCGGCACAAAGAAACTTGGTGCGTCTCCTAGCATCCTACATTCAACTTCCCAGAATTTCCTGGCAGACGCTGTGAACCACAATGTTCTGGCCAACAATTAATCATTTCTTATCCAGCAAGTGTTCCTGTGATTCAGCAGCAATGGCAAAAGTAGTGGTTATTTCATGCTTAGGTGTTTCCCTCCTTTGGTTCCTAGACTTCTACATAGGGCCCACAATTATCTAGGTTGGGTAATCACAATCATTTGACTGTGGCCGATCCAAACAGGATTCCCTCTCTTGTAGACTGGAACCTTCTAGTCATACTAAACAGCCAAAGTCCAAATCCCATTCGGACTGCCACGGTCTCAAAACCACAAGATATATGTGTTGCCCAGGTGACCACACGGATGGCGCCGTGCAAAACACTAATAGTAAATAAAAGTAAATCACCGGCACACACTTGAAGGGTTTTTAAAGTATTGATATGTTTATTCATTATCAATATTCAATAACATGCAGGTATCTGGATTGATGTGTATTTATACCTGCTTGTTCACCTATGCATTGTGTCACTGTCACTCTGATGAAGGATCCCTGTGCGGACCAGAAACGTTAGCACCGTATGACAGTATATGACATTGGGTATTGAATAAACATATCAATACTTTAAAAACCCTTCAAGTGTGTGCCGTTGATTTACTTTTATTTACTAATACTGAACAGCCAGACTTTGTACAGTAGGTGCTACATCCAAGTGCAACCAAATAATTTTAAGCAGTGTGGAGGCTGGAAGTAGAGACTAGCTCGCTTGGATTACTCCTCTTCAATCATTATTTCTTTGAATGCTAGAGCACCTACCAAAATGTCTCATATTCTACAGTGTGGAATAGTAAGTTCTTAGAGTCTGCAAGCTCAAATGTTTTTTGATCCTCCTCACCCTGCCATGACAGAGATATTGAAATTTCTTCAGGCAGGTAATATGTACTTGGATGTGAGTAACCGCTATCCTCATTTTTTGAAACACAATGGGAAGCTCATTGGTTGAAAACCCCATTTTTAAGGGCCTGTGCTAGACTTCATTCTGAGAAGTCGTTCATTGCCCTTGAATTTAAAGAGTGCAGGATATGTTCCTCCTTATTTTACTTTGTTCAGATAAGGCTTCCTCAGTAGGACTGTAATATGTAAAATAGTATTTCTTGGAACAATCCCCCTCAGGGTAGAGGATCCTGGGAAGTCAAGCTTAGACTATAAATCAATTTATGGCTATCATTTCCAGACAGGGTATTTCTAGATCTCTCTCAGCATCATACAAAGGTCGGCAGATCCATCCATCTAAATAGGACATCATATCTGCCAATATTACACAATAGAGTTTTGTTTCAGCCCATACTAAAAGGCTATTGGTCCGCCATATAGGAAATAGCGGACCACAGAGGTTACCTAAAGATCGGGACAGACACAATCATAAAAAGTTATGATTGTAAGTGAGGGGTAAGTGAGGATGATCAGGTAGGAAGCTGGGTTACTGTTGCTAGAGGGAGTGGCAGGGGCTCACAGAAAAGGAAGGTCAGCCCTGTGTTTGCGCACCCAAACAAATTTGCTAAGTTGGGTGAAGATGTGTGAGTGTCAGACTCAGAGTTGGCAGTTTTAGATGTCACTGCTATCCCTAACAGCCGGGAGAGCAGCACATCTAGTCCGGGTAGTGAGCGTAATGCAGGAAGGCCTAGACAGGCTGTGGTAATAGGGGATTCTATCATTCGGAGGACTGATAGAATAGTTTGTTGCCCGGGCCGCCTCAACCGTATTGTTTGCCGTCTCCCTGGTGCCAGGGTTCGGCATGTGGTGGACCGGGTGGACAAATTACTGGGAGGGGCTGGGCATGACCCAGCTGTCTTGGTCCATGTTGGGACAAATGACAGAATACATGGAAGATGGAGGATCTGTAAAAATCAATTTAAAGAACTAGATTGAAAGGAAGGACCTCCAAGTTAATATTCTCTGGAATATTGCCTGTGCTATATGCAACACAGGAAATACAGCAGGCGCTTAGAGAACTAAACGCATGGCTGAAGATCTGGTGTATGAGGGAATGCTTCAGGTTTCTGGAGCACTGGGCCGACTTTGCACTGGGGTAGAACATATATGCTAAAGATGGTCTGCACCTCAATGGAAGGGGGACTGCTGTGCTAGGGGAGAGGTTCATGGGAGGGTTGGAGGAGTATTTAAACTAGGATTTAGGGGGGAGGGAGAGATGGAATTTAATGGGGCAGATACGTCAAACAGGGGTCAGACTATAATGGAGCAAAACAAGCAAAACAGAAGACGTGTATCTAAACCTCTGCTTTTAACCTTAGTGGTTAGACAGGTTTTTTGCATGCTGGCTGGTGAGTGTGCCTGGAAACTTTTTGCTGTTTTAGACTATAATGGAGGGTGGAACACCGGAAGATGGGCGGAGGGAAATCAAACTGGATAAGGAGATTCCCATGTTACAAACACACATTGGAGATCATAGTACTAATTGTACTACAACAATATACAACTATTAGGGGAAACATTTAAAAACGGCTTGAATTGTTTGTTCGCCAATGCAAGGAGTCTGCACAGCAAAATGGGAGAATTAGAAGCTTTAATGCATGAGGAGAACTTTGATATTATTGATATTGTTGTACCTTGGCTTGGTTCTTCACATGATTGGGCTGTTAACATTCCTGGCTATGCTCTCTTTCGGAGAGACTGGGTAAAATGAAAAGGTGGCAGGGTTTGTCTCTAAGTGAGAGGTGATCTAAAAGTGAGTGTGAAAGAGGACTTTGTTGATGGTGCGTGTGATGGTGCTGAGCCACTATAGGTGGAGTTGTATACTGGTATGCATAACGCAAAGGTAATTGTTGGAGTTTGTTGCAGGCCCCCCAGCGTCAATGAAGAGATACTCAGCTCCTTAAACAGATAGAAAGGGCTGCAAAGGCGGGGACAGTAGTAATAATGGGGGATTTTAACTATCCTGACATTGACTGGCATAATGGCACTGCTGGGACAGTAAAAAGCCGGACATTTATAAACTTATTGCATGACAATTTTATGGTACAGTTTGTAGAAGCCCCAAATAGAAACTATGCTCTGCTTTAGCTGGTAATTCCAAACAATGCAGAGCTTATTACAAATGTTCATATAAAAGAACATCTGGGTAGCAGTGACCATAATATGATTTAATTTAACTTAAGTTGTAAACAACATGCACATACTGGAAAATAAAAACATTTAACTTCAGGAGAGCAAATTTTCCCATGCATGAGCATTTTTATGCCATTTTCATCTAATGTTTATCTAATTTTTATATTATTTAATTTCTTTTTATTTCAGTTAATCATATGTCATTTATATACTTGCATTCTTGTAATTTATATAGGTTACTTATAGTTTATGGCCAATAGGGTTCGCATGGTGTTCAAATTTAACCCTGTATTATAAGCCGGCAAGCCCGATTTTATCTGTCCCCGCTGCGGGCTTCGCTATTTGTCTCATGGTGGAACTTTCTGATTGGTCCGGGCCCCCTGGTGGGCACTCTCAGAATGTCCTTTCCCTTGATAGAAGCATGCAGCTGGAACGCACGCAGTCTTCAAGTCTCTTTTTCATCACAGCTGGCTAAGCCTCCTCCCCCACAATCAGAATAGATATGCCCTGTTGCACTCCTTACCGATTCAAAAGAATAACCTGAAAAATCAGGCGGGTGCTTGAAATGACCACGGGTGGCACCGTGAATGTCACAAAAATCCCAAAACATCACCAGCACACCATTTAAACATGAAGAAAATCCATTTAATGACACATACTTGTCATTCAAATGCCCAGGATATCTGCTGTGCACGCCTCTTTGCTGGTGTGCTTCTCTAATAGTGTAGCTTTCAATGTTGTCAACTCACAATTGGCTTGGCATAGTTGGATTTTGACTTCTTCAATGACGAGATGTATGAAGTTGAGAGAGTTCTGTGTCGCGGCCTCACACCACTTTTCACAAAACTCTCATTTGTTTCTGCCGATAGTGGGTTGATTCAGTATTCTAAAGCCCCTAGGGATCTTCCGGGCTCTCTGATACTCTGAGAGCGTTTGACCATATAACTCCAAGTCGCTTTTTTTGTTTTTGAGGTGCTGGATTTCTCTATTAAGGTCAATCACAGAATCTGTACCAAAAGCCCTGGTCACGTCAGAAGGAAAAAGGATTGCTTCCCCTCTGTGCCCCCACGCTGGTCCTACACCTATTTCCCCTCCTCACTTCCCCATGTACTCCCCCCCCTTTTTACTTATGGCCACAGGGTAATTTTTGTCTACAGCCAAATTGTGCATATTGATTCGTAGGTTCTAATTTAACATTTTTTAATGCCTGCAGGACGGCTATTGTCAAGGGTTACCCTGGTTTTAAATGGGTTTACTAACCATTATCCGTTTACTGCGCTTTAAGCACATTAGGCCGACAACACATAGTAACCCAAGGTGGTGATAATGTGATTTCCCTTCCTGCCTTTGGCACATTTTTTTGAATGGGTACTAAGGGTTATTCTCTATTCGCTAATGGAATTGCAATTTTGCACAAAGGACAGCTTTGTCATAAAATTACCTTGGCTGCTCCCCTTCCCAACACCGTAAGGTTTTTTACCTTTACCTTGACCTTGCTGCATTGGTCGAGGGTGGCTATAAAGGATTCTTATCCCTGCCCACACATATATTAGATGCATGGCCATTATAGGGTTCCATTTCAGTCCTGGGCTATTTGCGATCTTAATCTCATTAATTTCTTTGCATTTAACTTTGGCAGTTTCTTGTGCAGTCTTTGTCTTCAATTATATGCATACTGTGTGCAGAATTATTTTATTGACCATTGCAGCCTATATTATGATATTTTTGCTTTAAATATGTTTATTGAGTACATATTTGTTGTTTTATGCCATTTCATTTTGAATATTGCGATTGATTAGCACAGCTGGATGTTTCAATGGGGCTTTGCATATACCGTTTGAGTCTGTGTTTTGGCTGTCACTTCTTGTGAATGCGCGAATCGTACAGGGTATTGGATGATCAGCAGCCTGACGATCATAGCCACTCACAGGAAGCGGAAATGCCGGTGGACAGGGTGGACCTAGCTGTATTGGATTCAGCGTCCTGTTACCACAACGACAGGCTGCTGTGAGAGCAGCTAATGGCTGGGACAGCGGTGCGCGGTACTGATGGATTTGCGCAATTCCAATGTGGTGCCTATATTTAAAAAGGGATCAAAGTCTTTACCTAGTAATTACAGACCTGTAAGTTTAACTTCAATAGTTGGGAAGATACCTGAAAGTTTGATCAAGGATCACATGCACTGCTTGAAAATAATATCATAAGCGATAGTCAGCATGGATTCACGAAAGACAGACATTGTCAAACAAACCTACTTTCTTTTTATGAGGAAGTGAGTAATACATTGGACAGAGGAATGGCTGTGGATATAGTATACTTGGACTTTGCAAAAGCGTTTATCACATAAGTTAAGGTCAGTAGGTATAGAGTATTGAATCTGTAATTGGATAGAAAACTGGCTTAAAGACCGTATTCAGAGTGTGGTAATTAATGATTCATACTCTAAATGGTCTGAGGTGTCCCCCAAGGTTCAGTGTTGGGCCCCTTTACTGTTTAACCTATTTATAAATTACATAGAGTTGGGGATTAAAAGTAATATTTCTGTGTTTGCAGATGACACCAAGTTATGTAGTGGAATACAGTCCTTACAGGATGTCTCCAACCTACAAGCAGATCTGAATGCACTTTGTGATTGGGCATCTATTTAGCAAATGAGGTTTAATGTTGATAAATGTAAAGTTATGCACTTAGGGACTAAAAACAGTTTTGTACTACAACAATATACAACTATTAGGGGAAACATTTAAAAACGGCTTGAATTGTTTGTTCGCCAATGCAAGGAGTCTGCACAGCAAAATGGGAGAATTAGAAGCTTTAATGCATGAGGAGAACTTTGATATTATTGATATTGTTGTACCTTGGCTTGGTTCTTCACATGATTGGGCTGTTAACATTCCTGGCTATGCTCTCTTTCGGAGAGACTGGGTAAAATGAAAAGGTGGCAGGGTTTGTCTCTAAGTGAGAGGTGATCTAAAAGTGAGTGTGAAAGAGGACTTTGTTGATGGTGCGTGTGATGGTGCTGAGCCACTATAGGTGGAGTTGTATACTGGTATGCATAACGCAAAGGTAATTGTTGGAGTTTGTTGCAGGCCCCCCAGCGTCAATGAAGAGATACTCAGCTCCTTAAACAGATAGAAAGGGCTGCAAAGGCGGGGACAGTAGTAATAATGGGGGATTTTAACTATCCTGACATTGACTGGCATAATGGCACTGCTGGGACAGTAAAAAGCCGGACATTTATAAACTTATTGCATGACAATTTTATGGTACAGTTTGTAGAAGCCCCAAATAGAAACTATGCTCTGCTTTAGCTGGTAATTCCAAACAATGCAGAGCTTATTACAAATGTTCATATAAAAGAACATCTGGGTAGCAGTGACCATAATATGATTTAATTTAACTTAAGTTGTAAACAACATGCACATACTGGAAAATAAAAACATTTAACTTCAGGAGAGCAAATTTTCCCATGCATGAGCATTTTTATGCCATTTTCATCTAATGTTTATCTAATTTTTATATTATTTAATTTCTTTTTATTTCAGTTAATCATATGTCATTTATATACTTGCATTCTTGTAATTTATATAGGTTACTTATAGTTTATGGCCAATAGGGTTCGCATGGTGTTCAAATTTAACCCTGTATTATAAGCCGGCAAGCCCGATTTTATCTGTCCCCGCTGCGGGCTTCGCTATTTGTCTCATGGTGGAACTTTCTGATTGGTCCGGGCCCCCTGGTGGGCACTCTCAGAATGTCCTTTCCCTTGATAGAAGCATGCAGCTGGAACGCACGCAGTCTTCAAGTCTCTTTTTCATCACAGCTGGCTAAGCCTCCTCCCCCACAATCAGAATAGATATGCCCTGTTGCACTCCTTACCGATTCAAAAGAATAACCTGAAAAATCAGGCGGGTGCTTGAAATGACCACGGGTGGCACCGTGAATGTCACAAAAATCCCAAAACATCACCAGCACACCATTTAAACATGAAGAAAATCCATTTAATGACACATACTTGTCATTCAAATGCCCAGGATATCTGCTGTGCACGCCTCTTTGCTGGTGTGCTTCTCTAATAGTGTAGCTTTCAATGTTGTCAACTCACAATTGGCTTGGCATAGTTGGATTTTGACTTCTTCAATGACGAGATGTATGAAGTTGAGAGAGTTCTGTGTCGCGGCCTCACACCACTTTTCACAAAACTCTCATTTGTTTCTGCCGATAGTGGGTTGATTCAGTATTCTAAAGCCCCTAGGGATCTTCCGGGCTCTCTGATACTCTGAGAGCGTTTGACCATATAACTCCAAGTCGCTTTTTTTGTTTTTGAGGTGCTGGATTTCTCTATTAAGGTCAATCACAGAATCTGTACCAAAAGCCCTGGTCACGTCAGAAGGAAAAAGGATTGCTTCCCCTCTGTGCCCCCACGCTGGTCCTACACCTATTTCCCCTCCTCACTTCCCCATGTACTCCCCCCCCTTTTTACTTATGGCCACAGGGTAATTTTTGTCTACAGCCAAATTGTGCATATTGATTCGTAGGTTCTAATTTAACATTTTTTAATGCCTGCAGGACGGCTATTGTCAAGGGTTACCCTGGTTTTAAATGGGTTTACTAACCATTATCCGTTTACTGCGCTTTAAGCACATTAGGCCGACAACACATAGTAACCCAAGGTGGTGATAATGTGATTTCCCTTCCTGCCTTTGGCACATTTTTTTGAATGGGTACTAAGGGTTATTCTCTATTCGCTAATGGAATTGCAATTTTGCACAAAGGACAGCTTTGTCATAAAATTACCTTGGCTGCTCCCCTTCCCAACACCGTAAGGTTTTTTACCTTTACCTTGACCTTGCTGCATTGGTCGAGGGTGGCTATAAAGGATTCTTATCCCTGCCCACACATATATTAGATGCATGGCCATTATAGGGTTCCATTTCAGTCCTGGGCTATTTGCGATCTTAATCTCATTAATTTCTTTGCATTTAACTTTGGCAGTTTCTTGTGCAGTCTTTGTCTTCAATTATATGCATACTGTGTGCAGAATTATTTTATTGACCATTGCAGCCTATATTATGATATTTTTGCTTTAAATATGTTTATTGAGTACATATTTGTTGTTTTATGCCATTTCATTTTGAATATTGCGATTGATTAGCACAGCTGGATGTTTCAATGGGGCTTTGCATATACCGTTTGAGTCTGTGTTTTGGCTGTCACTTCTTGTGAATGCGCGAATCGTACAGGGTATTGGATGATCAGCAGCCTGACGATCATAGCCACTCACAGGAAGCGGAAATGCCGGTGGACAGGGTGGACCTAGCTGTATTGGATTCAGCGTCCTGTTACCACAACGACAGGCTGCTGTGAGAGCAGCTAATGGCTGGGACAGCGGTGCGCGGTACTGATGGATTTGCGCAATTCCAATGTGGTGCCTATATTTAAAAAGGGATCAAAGTCTTTACCTAGTAATTACAGACCTGTAAGTTTAACTTCAATAGTTGGGAAGATACCTGAAAGTTTGATCAAGGATCACATGCACTGCTTGAAAATAATATCATAAGCGATAGTCAGCATGGATTCACGAAAGACAGACATTGTCAAACAAACCTACTTTCTTTTTATGAGGAAGTGAGTAATACATTGGACAGAGGAATGGCTGTGGATATAGTATACTTGGACTTTGCAAAAGCGTTTATCACATAAGTTAAGGTCAGTAGGTATAGAGTATTGAATCTGTAATTGGATAGAAAACTGGCTTAAAGACCGTATTCAGAGTGTGGTAATTAATGATTCATACTCTAAATGGTCTGAGGTGTCCCCCAAGGTTCAGTGTTGGGCCCCTTTACTGTTTAACCTATTTATAAATTACATAGAGTTGGGGATTAAAAGTAATATTTCTGTGTTTGCAGATGACACCAAGTTATGTAGTGGAATACAGTCCTTACAGGATGTCTCCAACCTACAAGCAGATCTGAATGCACTTTGTGATTGGGCATCTATTTAGCAAATGAGGTTTAATGTTGATAAATGTAAAGTTATGCACTTAGGGACTAAAAACAGTCATGTGTCATACACTCTAGGGGGAGTATGTTTGGGGGAGTCAATGATGGAGAAAGATCTGGGTGTTCTGATCACAGACTGAATAATAGCATGCAATGTCAAGCCGCAGTTTCTAAAGCAAGCAAAATACTTTCTTGTATTAAAAGGGGTCTAGACTCCAGAGATAGAGGCATGATCCTGCCCATGTACATAGCATCAGTAAGACCTCATCTGGAATATGCAGTTCAGTTTTGGGCATCAGTTCACAAAAAGGATGTTGTGGAACTGGAGAAAATGCAGTAAAGGGTGACTAAACTCATAAGAGGTATGGAGGTACATTAAGGTAATTGCAAAGGACAAGGGGCACTCTTTGTGTCCTGTCCACAATGGGGCCTAGTGCAAATGATTTAATACTGTGTACATACATACAAATTATCGGGGGCTTTTTCTGTGAATAACATACACGGTAATGTTGATTTATAGGTTTTAAAATTGCTGTTGAGTTTCCTATTTGAAATGGGGCCTAGTACAAGTGATTTAGGACTGCGCACGTAGGTACAATAATATTTTGGGGGTAAAAATAAAGTTTGTAAAATCTGCGCTTATGGGCCAATGAGAAGTATAAAAAATATACGTAACCAGTATTACAGCTGCTGCACTAAAGACACTGGGGTCAAGGAATGTACATGCTGAGTGTGCAGCGCTCGGGGTCACCAGTGGGTGAACTGAGATTATCGGGTGTTAAGTCAGTGCTTTTTAGTAGGGGTGCGGAAATTAACGATTAATCCGTTGATTAATCGTTAATTTCTTTGATCGATCAAAATTATTTTGATCGATCAAAGTACTCACCTCTCCGCCGGCTTCCGTCGGAGATCCGGTGACGTCACGGACATCGACGTCACCGGACTCCTCCCCCCCTCCCCGAGTGGCTCTGTCGGCTAATGAAGGGAAGGGGGGAGGAGTCGGGTGATGTAGTCATCCGTGATGGGTAACGAAGGGAAGGAAGGAGGAGTCCGTTGACGTCGATGTCCGTGACGTCACCGGACTCCTCCCCCTTCCCTTCGTTACCTCAGCTGCGGGGACCCAGCAGCAGCCACCTCACTTATTTGCCGGGCTGGAGGGGGCGTGGTGGGCCATTGAAGTGAATGGCACCGTAGCCACGCCCTCCGGCCGCAATGCGATTGCCTGCACGGGATTGTATTCCTGGGACTTGCTGTATATACCTCTATAGCTGGTGGTATTTTGCATTGTGCTGCATAATGTATTATTGCTGGGATTTGTAGCCCTCTATAGCCGGTGCCATTCTGCATTGATTGCTGTATAATTTTACATTTCACTATAGTGCACACCACAGTTTTGTTTTGTTTTTTTGCTTCCACCGCTCCAAGCTTGACTGACTTGATTGGCTCAGTGTTCTCTGTACAGCATTGCGGGATATGTCAGAGCTATATACATGTATAATCATAGTGTGTGATTGTGGGCGGACATTAGAGTGTAAGCTCCTCTGTACAGAGACTGTGACTGGCTCAGTGTTCTCTGTACAGCATTGCGGTATATATATGTCAGAGCTATATACACTGAGTGGCCAGATTATTATTACCACCTGATGTTTGTAGGCAATTTAGCTATAATTTCGCGCTGAAGTTGCTAGAGGGCCAGACCATTATAAATAGGGAAGCAGGTTGTTTACCACGACAGCAGAAGTGATTTTTTTCTGAAGATATGGGTAAACAACGCGATTTAACAGCCTTTGAACGTGGGGTGATTGTTGGCGTTTGGAGCCATGGAGCAACTATCAGCAAAACAGCAGAATTCATTAAATGTTCAAGAGCAGCTGTTGTTAAAGTGTTTAAAGACTGGACTGTCAGCTGAAAATCTGGGCAGGGCGGGGTGGGGGGGTGGCCTTAAGCCGTGTAAGGGACCCCGAAATTTCTGAAGGCTGCCCTGACTGTATATCGCTTATGTGAAAAAATCTCTAGTGTAAACAACTAGAAATTAAATAAACTTAAAGCAATATAGAAATAATAATAAATATATATGTCCATTGTGGCAATTCTGACAAACAGTGATTTATTCCTCTATTAAATCCAATGTGCAATTTTTCTGTCCTTATTCACCACCATGCTTTTCCTTCTTACATAGAACAAGCCGTGCTTTTCAACAATTTAGCCGTGTCTAATCACCATATTTGCACTCACCAGATAGTATTGGTCACCTTGTTACAGGTAAACCAAAAGCACTTGTTACTCAAAACTCCAATTTTTTCTTCCTTTCCTCTCTCCTTCCACCACTATACTAGTCCGTCCTTTTAGGGATCGTTGGCTAAGATTCCCCTCCTCGGCTTCCTCCCTTTTTTTTCTCTTCGATTTGTTTAACACTGTTGATCAAAAAAATAGATAGATGCTTCTCATTGTGTAGTATATTAAAATAAGTTTAATGGTTAAAAAAGATTGCACTTACATCAAAAAGATAAGCTCTTGTGCTTTGTGTAAGACTCAAAATACATGACACGGCGGTCTGCCTCTTACATATGTCACACATGCCCGCCTAGCTAAAGATACAACATACTTGGAAGTATCAGAGAGCAGCGGTGTCCTGAGCTCTTTAACAGAGCAAAGTTTTAACACACCGCCCATCTGACAGGTAAGTATAAAGCTTCCCCATCACAGGTGCTTTTGCTTTCATATTTTTTTCAGAGGTGAAAGAGTCTCTTTAACAAATAGATACCTGGATGGAAGAATGTTTTATAATTGCCCAGAGCTGATCTTTAAAATTCAAATCCAGCTTTCTAGCAAAACATTTCTCTTACAATTGAATAGTTGGGAAGGGTAACTTTGTCCATGTCTCCATTTAGGAGATGTGTTTATGCTTCCTGTCTATTTGATGGGTGTCAGAACAGGAAACAGGAAATTCTCCAAATGGGGACTCAGGTGGTAATACAAACAAATCTAGTATGAAAATAAGGAAGGTTTGGAACCGGTCAGGGCTTTTTGGCCTTTGTGAGTGTCAGAAAGAACAGAAAAAGAAGATAAATATTTTCTTTGTGCACAGACAACCTCCATCGGGACACAGCATTTAAAACCTGACACATGTTTTAACTCTTCCCCGTTACATCCAAGGAAAGCTTTGGCTCGAGTTGGGCTTTAAAACTGAATTCCAGGGTATAAAAAAAATAAAACATCAGTTAATATTCCTAATGTATTTTAAATGCTGCACTACATTGCCTTATCAACATTGCTGCAAATTCATCCTGCAAAAGTAGGCAACTTTTACAGCAAATGGATGTGTTTTTGCACAAATTAATGCAGGCACATTTAAGAGTTAAATGAAACAATCTAGCAAATGCAGCACACTGCTGTTTTATGGGGCTCGGAAGTAGAAGAGCCCTATAGAAGCTAATGGGGATTTATTGTGCAGGCATGGCCAGGAGCAGGAGACATGTGACTCAGGATGTCAACAAACAACTGATGCTGTTGGAACTCGGTAAGTATGCATCTTTACATGTAGAGGGAGTGAACTGTGGCATCAGCTTACAGGGGCTTAAAGTATAAGTGCATTTTGTTTTAAAGTGCACTAATCTTTTAACATAACTATACATAAACAATATACTGCATCTATGAGCACATTTTACATCTAGACTTACAGAAGAAGCTTACAGAAGAAATTCAATAAACATTTTTGTTAGCTATTATCAGAAGCTTTAAATCATTTGTCTCTGTGTGAATTTTCTTTCTTTGCTAAGTAAACTGACAGTTCAACTATCCTACTCAGTAATATCCTGGGGTTAAATGTTGCTGTTATTCATATTGAAGAGACAAAGTGGGTTAAAAAGATGGGCTTCTCAAAGTTGATCATTTTAGGGCAAGAGAGTCTCAATTCATATACTGTATATTTTCACAGTTTACAAGCTTTAGGGTACATCGGCTGGTTCCAAGCAAATGCACGTAGATAGTAATGTAACACTGATACTGAGAAAGGAATACATTTGTTATTTAATACAAGATCTGTTATTTCAATGTTTGCTTAGAATAAAGTCAATTTTGAAGCCTTGTGTGTCTTGTGGATTTTCATTTTTTTTTCAGGGGGGAAGGTAGGTGCAGCATCAGAGGGTACAGGTATGTAGAAATGGAGGTGATGGGATAGCGTTTTGGCAAGATTAAGAAAAGAAGCAAAAGGGGGTAAGAAGATTGAGGTAAGTATAAGGGAAAAAATTTTGAACTCAACAAGAGGATTAGAGGGGGAATCAGGAGAAAAAAGGGGGATTGTAGCATGCAGAAGCCCTACCCCGAGGTGGGGGGAGAGAAGCAGTCTTGAGGCCTGTGGACACAAATTCAAGTTTCAAGAGGACCATAGTAAGGTTCTTTACTATGAAGGGGTACAGGGGACAGTAAGAAAAACTAAGGAGAATTTAGCTTCCAATTTGTATTTTATTTTACAATTTTAATGAATAAACATTTATTACAGGGTGAACTGGCTTCAGAGAGCATTATGAGAGACAGAGAACACAGCCCATTTCCACCACTGTGGTGCGTTATTTACACGGTTCAGCACGATTAACGCACGCTACTGCACAAGTATGGGAGGTGCGTTGCCATTTATTTGAATGGCACCCCAAACCCACCTCCGAACACAATCTGCTCGACTGAGCCACAACACGCACTAGGTGTATAGTATGGTAGCACTACAATGGTGTGAATGTGCCCTAATTGTTTCTTTTCAGACAACAGCTTTGTAAATGAAAGACTGTACAGATTCATACAGTGCATGAAGAAAGAAGAGATGAACCATTGCTCTGATTCATTCAATTCTAAACTAATGAAATCTAAACTATAGCTAATGAGCATTGTAAACAAAAGGTTTTATCAGCAATGCAGTCAGGATTAGCTTGATATGTAAAAGGTGTAGCGAAGAAAAAGAAAATATTTCCACTCTGGGATGTGCAAATGCCCATAGGGAAAGGGGGCTTTAAAGAAACATTCCAGACCTCACCATATAAAATGTAGAAAAACATGTATTTAGTACATCATCATTAACATGATTAAAAAATAAAATAAAACATGTATTGGTACATTCACCACATGGTAGCGATGCCGCACAATTCTGAGTCACACGATCGGTTTCCAAAGGTTACATATATGATATTATATATCCCAACATGTTACGCCCATCAGGGCTTCTTCAGGGGAACGAGAAGAAATTTATATTGTGTTTGGAATTTCTCGAGCAGCCAATCTGAGGCAGAGGAAGTATAAAAAGTGGATATGGAAACAACTGTTTCATTCAATTCAAATTCGGAACAAAGATGATTTTGTCAGGCATAGACTACCAAGCAGGAGGGTCGCGTCAAAGGAGCACACCACAGCAACCAAGCGATGAACAGCAACAGCAAGCATTAGCAGGTCGACTTTTGATTGATATGTAAAAGGGCCTGAAATTCCACCTGCTGACTGAAAAATTGTAAATATTAAATAAATAATACATTTGTTTTATTTTATTTTTTAGGATTGTATTCAGGTACATCCAATATTTGGGCTCTACGTGTTTTCAGTGTGTGTGTCATGCATGCTATCTGCACAGAGGCTAACAGAGCAGGACAAGATCAGTATGTTAAAGTGTAACTGAAGTCACAGTTATTTTGGACAGAGTGGAAAGGGATTAGATCACCTGTCAGGTTTTTTTGTTGCTGTCTGTGACCACATTTGGGATCAGCAACAGGAGTTCTGCTACAGAGCAAAGTTTCTGCAAACAAGCCACTGGACAGGTAGTTATAAAGTTACTTTCATCAAAGGGTTCTGAAATTTAAGTCTTTTTACCCTCCGGATCTGGACAGGGTCAAAGTCCTAATAACACAACATATACAGGTGAAACTCGAATAATTAGAATATCGTGCAAAGTTAATTTATTTCACTAATGCAACTTAAAAGGTGAAACTAATATATGAGATAGACTCATTACATGCAAAGCAAGATAATTCAAGCCGTGATTTGTCATAATTGTGATGATTATGGCTTACAGCTCATGAAAACCCCAAGAACCCCAAATCCACAACCTCAAAAAAGTAGATTATTACATGCAATCAATAAAACAAGGATTGTACATAGAACAATATCGGACCTCTGAAAAGTACAAGCATGCATATGTACTCAGTACTTGGTTTGGGCCCCTTTTGGAGCACTTACTGCAATTACTTTTGCACGATATTCTAATTATTCGAGTTTCACCTGTATTGTAAGAAGATACGACATACATCATTTATAGAGGTTTGACTTATAATACATCTGTAATTGGGAAAAAGACTTGAAAAAATAATTCAGGCAGTTTTTCTGGGAAAAAGACTTGAAAAAAGACTTCAGACACTTATGTAAAAATCTAGTTACTCTAGCCTTTATACTAGTTAGTTTATACCAGTTTCCCCACCATGCAGGTATTTCCTGTACTAATTTAGTGTGGTGACTAAACATTTAAATGTTTTACATTATATGTGACAAGTAAATAGCTTTTGTTTGGCCCTGGGCCAGAAAAATAACCCAATCTCTTTACATATTACAGTTAAATAATAAATATGAAAGTATGCATCTAAAAAACATCCAGCCATAGCAAAGTCCAGCCCACCTTACTACATTTCATCGATAATGTGGTGATCTGGGAACCCCCTTTTGCTTACCTGTTTGTAATGCAAGACATGTAATTTATAAAATAAAATTACTTAAACTAAACGTAGATAATTTAATCATAGGTAAAAATAACACAGAAAGTAGTAAAAAGGAGTTAATAATAGTGGGCTCACTCCAGTCAATTTGGGAAGTCCGTTGGCACAAGTAAGTATAACTATCAACGGACGACCAAAATCAAGGCAGAATAATAACAATAAAAATAGTTGGGAACAACAAGGTAGTAAACTTTTGTCCCACAAAAAGAAAGGAATTAAATGTATGTACACCAACGCTAGAAGTCTGGCAAATAAATTAGAAGAGCTTGAAATTAGGCTAATCGAGGAGGACTTCGACATAGTGGGCATAGCAGAAACCTGGCTGGACAGCACGCATGACTGGGCTACTAATATAGAGGGGTATAACCTGTTTAGGATGGACAGAAGTGGGAGAAGGGGGGGGGGGGGTTTGCATTTACGTAAAAAATAATCTAAATGTGCATATAAGGGACGATATCGTGTCAAATAATGGGGAAGACGTGGAAACCCTATGGCTGGAGCTAGATATGGCGGACGCTAGCCGTAAACTTCTAATGGGTGTTTGCTATAAACCTCCAAATATAGGGGAAGAGGGAGAAGTCAATCTTCACTCACAGATATACTTGGACTTGTAGTTCCTTAGCTGATATATATGTGTGGGGGTGGGGGGTACAGTTCCAGTGGATGTTTATATAATATGGGGGGGGGGACAAAAAAATGTCTGCCCCGGGCGCCCATAACTCTGGTTACGCCACTGTGGCCACCTATCAGACTGAAGCCTGCTTTGAAGTTTTAAATCTGATGATACAGCAAGCAGATGAAGAGGAAGTTGCACAGCACAGGCTTCAGGAAGTGGACCTTTCCTTTGGGTGTCTAAACAGCCATGCAACATTTGGCTGCAGATTTATTACATGGAACTCTGATTAACATCTGGTTACCTTTTGTTGTCTTAAAGTGTATTTCCACTTTCGCAGCCAAATTGGGATAACACCTATTTTATATTTGATACATGTTCCCATTCATATAGCATAAAGTAAAAAAAAAAGTCTTCTTTATGTCTTCAAAATGTTAGGAGGGGTTGTGAGGGGTCTAAGATGGCTTGCCCATTGTATGTTAATAATGCGTATCAGATAAACACAATCCTCAAATTTCAGTCCCAACTCTTTCTATAAGGACAGACCACTGTGAAAGCGTAAGAAAACCCTGAAATTAGCCATCTTGCCTGCTTTAACAAAACATTTAAAAGGTAAGAAATGTATTTAAAGATATTTTTCAGTATGCTGTGTGAACAGGAACACATAACGAACATATAGAAGGGTTTTCTCAAATTTGACTGCAAAAGTGGAAATACTTGTTCTTTAATGCAGCACAGCAAAACAAATGACCAGCTTACTAAAACCACTGTGTTGTTAAATTGTATCTAAACCCAAAAGCTAAAATTAAATATATTGCAGCTTACCAGCCCTAAGGCCTGGTTCACACCTGGAATTTTTGTAGCGCGTTCAACGCTCTACGAACGCTCTACAAAACGCTCAAACATCTAAATCCCATTGTTTTCTATGGGTCTGGTTCACACCTTGGCGTAATTCAGCCCGTCTGAATGCGCTACAAAATGACCTACGCCAGAAAAAGTACTTGAGCTTCTTTGCGGCGTATTGGGGCGTTTTGTAGCGTGTTCACGCCCATAGACTTCGACGTGAACGGGCTGAAATGAGTGTTTGCGTGTTTTTGTACCCAAAATCGCGCATAGAACGCGCGTTCCGCACATGGCTACAGACCACTCCCTTCTGTAGACAAAGTTGTTGGGCAACCAAGAAGCTGAATGATGGAGGAATCAGCAGCATGTGGCCCGCTAGATACAGAGGCGTTAATACGCCTGGTGCAGGCGAAACCCTGTCTATTTGACATGAGGCATGCAAATTATAAAAACAGGCGAATCAGGCGACGTGCATGGGAAGAAATTGGAGAAATAACATGGCCTGATTGGGAAAGTTTCACCAAGCAAGTGAAAGAAGCAAAAGATACATGTCAGCAGTGTTTTTATGTGTGGTATATTTTCATGCAGAATGCATGCCGTGTTAATGTGACATGCGCGCATTGTTTTCATGTGACTTGCATGCAGTGTTAATGTGACATGCGTGCATTGTTTTCATGTGACTTGCATGCAGTCTTTCTGTGTAACATACGTGCATGTGTGGTATGTATTCATGCAGAATGCATGCAGTGTGTTAATGTGACATGCGTGCATTGTTTTCATGTGACTTGCATGCAGTCTCTCCGTGTAACATGTGTGCATGTGTGGTATGTTTTCATGCAGAATGCATGCAGTGTGTTAATGTGACACGCGTGCGTTGTTTTCATGTGACTTGCGTGCAGTGTTTTCATGTCACATGCGTGCAGTGTTTTAATGTCACATGCGTGCAGTGTTTTAATGTCACATGCATGCAGTCTTTCTGTGTAACATGCATGCATGTGTGGTATTTTTCATGCAGAATGCATGCTGTGTGTTAATGTGACATGTGTGCAGTGTTTTCATATCACATGCGTGCAGTGTTTTCATTTCACATGCGCACAGTGTTTTAATGTCACATGCGTGCAGTTTATTCATGTGACTTGCGTGCAGTCTTTTCGTGTAACATGCGTGCATGTGTGATATGTTTTCATGCAGAATGCATGCTGTGTGTTAATGTGACATGTGTGCAGTGTTTTCATATCACATGCGTGCAGTGTTTTCATGACACATGTGTGCAGTGTTTTCATGTGACTTGTGTGCAGTGTTTTCATGTCACATGCGTGCAGTGTTTCCATGTGCCATATGTGCATGCTATGCGTGTCAACATTATAAAAAACAATGCTCAAATATTTTTTATATTCAAATTGAATTTATTGGTAGCAGAACAAGGAAAAAGGGTTTTTTATTTTTGTAGGGGAATCAAGACTGAATCGCTTGCATCTGCCATGACACCTCCCCCTCAGGTGACATAAAGTATGCAGCAAAATCGTCACGAATGCTGGCACCATTCGTTGTTCCACGGCTGCCGCTCCAATGACTACTCTCCATGCAATGCGCCAATGAATCGTCAAAATTAAAGCCATCTCTGCAACGCACAAAATTGTGAAGGGCACAAGCTGCCTTCACCGCAGAGATGGCGTTTTCAATTTTGAGATTTATTGGCGAGTGCAGAAAGCGCCATTTATTGGAGAGTATGCCAAAGGCACACTCCACCACCCTGCGTGCTCTGGTGAGCCTATAATTGAAGACCCTCTTCTCCAGGCTCAGTCCACGACTGGAGTAGGGCCTCATTAAATGCTCACCAAGAGCAAATGCCTCGTCTCCTACAAATACTAAAGGCATTGCAGGTTGATTGGTACCAGGCAGCGAGGTGTTCCCCGGGAGGTCAAGATCCCCGTGGCGCAACCTCAGTCCGAAATCAGAATGGGCGAATACCGCCGAGTCTGAGCTGCTGCCATAGGATCCCACGTCAATATAGTGGAAGCAGTAGTTTGCATCTGCTACCGCAAAAAGAACGACAGAAAAATAATTCTTATAGTTGAAAAATCTACTGCCACTACCAATCGATTTTAGGATGCGAATATGTTTTCCGTCTATGGCTCCCACGCAGTTCGGAAAATTGCATGACGTGGCAAACACTTGGGAAATTTGCACCCACTCCTCCTTGGTGGGTTTCGACATGACCACATCATGCAGGACCTCCCATATCGCACAGCATGTTTCCTTTATTAACTTGCTAGCAGTCGATTTCCCAATCATGAATGAGTAGTGCAGATTGGCCAAGGACTGTCCAGTCGCTAAATTCCTAGGAAATGAAAGATAAAAGCAAGAATTTAATTAGTTCATGTTTACATTTTGTTTCCACAGTCAATATCATTAAAACAAAGTGGAAGAGCATGAAGGACGCCTTTACACGCCACCGAAGAAAGCAGCGGGAATACCGCAGTGGCTCGGCTGCCAGTGCCCCATACCGCTACATACATGCGGAGCAGCTCTCATTTCTCATTCCATGTCTTGAAATGCGTAGGTAAGTCACGTCAATTACAATTACTATGTCATGAATATAGTCTTATCTAACATGCATAGAATAATATATAGCAAATACTTATGTATTGTTTATTACTCTTTACAGCACCGACAGTAGCTGGGAGCCTACTGAGAGGCCTGAAGAGGACGAGGAGGACTCGCCCACAGTAGCCACTGAGCCGTCCTTCTCCCCCGGACCACAGAGCCCACCCCCACCAAGCAGCACACCACCACCAGCAGCGGCGACACCAACCCCGTCTGCCCCACCATCCAGGGCCACTGTACGCAGGCGTACAGTGCTCAGGCCCCGACGCCAGAGAATGGAACGGGAGGAGGTCCTGGACTCCATGGCGCATCCTGTCCCCAGGCTTTCAGGCGAGGCATATTTCCTGCTTAGCTTGGAGGACAAACTGAAAATGGTGCCTTTTAAGAAGAAAGACGGAAATACGGGAAGCACTCACCAGAGTCCTTGACTCCGCTATTTTCCCAGAAGACTCTACACAACATGCCACTGCACCCATACCAGCCCCACCCATTCGACATCCACCTCAACATGTCCCACACATGCACACACACACTTCAGAAGCATACCCACACACGCCAATGCAACATCAGCACCACCCAGAAACATGGCACCCACGCCCACATTCCCCATATGTTTATCCCTCCATCAGCCTGGCACATAGCTCCACCACCAACACACAAATACCAGCTGGCTTTTCCACACGTGGAATGAGGGAGGACATGCAGGTGGACAAGCCTAACTTTGCGCTCCCAAATTATCAGAATTTATACATTTGGCCTTGAAAATTCCGTAGTTCCATGTTCGATTATAGGCACCGTTTTCAGTTTCTTCTCCTACCCGGTTGAGCAGGAAAAATTCAGTTAGCCTTTGTCTGATGTTATGGCCTTTTCTTTTTTTTTCACTTTACGTGAAATATTTTTCTATAGTAACATTTTAAGACAATTTAACAATGTGTTTGTGGTTTTTTGGGGGGTTTTTGATGATGGTTTAAAATATTTTTAGGATTTTATTATATAAAAGGTTGTGGTAAACATATGGAGGAGGGTCACACATGCCATATGTCAACATGCATATCACAAACACACCTAGGTTAGAACAGCACAATGCACGGGGCACAACAACACAACGCACAACCGCACAGGGCACAACAGCACAGGGAACAACACACAGAGCATTAATATACAATTCCATATAAATAGCACTCGAAAACATATTATAATTTCGTTACATGTGTGAGTTTATAAGAAATTGGTGATTGATATGCACTAATTTATATTTATAAATTAGTACACATAAATAACTAATTTCATACCTAGAGCCGCTGAAAATCGCAGAGAGCACACATTTAATCATATCTAACTAATTTTATGCTTCTTTACGCCAATGTTTGATTGGTCTATAATTCAACAAAGGAGTGATGTAGTGTACTTACCGCAAAGTTATGATCAATCATTTCGGTGGAGGAATGCGGCCTCTCATGAATGTGTCCTGACGCTCCAACTGGACAGACAACATTCCGAGCAGCTCATCAAAACTGTAATATATACAGTATAAAGGTTGGAGGTCAATACTAGCAATTAGCAATATACATACATGAAAGACATATACATATATTCCAGTAAAATCTATGATGCGACTATTACATGGGACACAACAACAATAAGCACTAACAATTGTATATGTACTAACCTATTTATGGACATGCGGGTATAGGTAAAGAACTTCTCCTCATGTCCACGGAGGGTTTCATACATGGCCCAAAACTGGCCTCTTTCTTCTCGGTTCGCTATTACTGGATGGACCCAGAACTGTCGCCTGCTTACTCTCCTTCTCCTGAATCGTATAAGCCGCAGTGCTGCAACGACTGCTGCAGTCCGTCTTCGTTTCCCAAGCTCCATAATCAATGAAAAAGCAATGAAAAGCTCACTCTCCTCTGTAACAAAAGACACTGCACACACCACACGGTCCTTTGCATACAAGGAAACAGGAAAAGGAAATGCTGCGTCTCAGGAAGTCTTTTTCATTGGACGCATACGTAAAGACAGGAATTCTTTTTCATTGGACACCTCTGTAGTCGCTCAAAACGCTCAAAAACGTGCGTACGTCGCGCGTTTTTTCATGTGCTAAAACGCTTCATAATACGCTCAAAAAACACAGGGGGAAACGCGCGTAAAACGCGCATACACAAAACGTCCGGGTGTGAACCAGGCCTAAGATGTAGTGGTTGCATTAGTTTTCTTTTTTTCATGCGTTTTTCCCTTTTTTTTGGTAGACAAATCAAAGCAGGTGAGTTACATTAGAAGCAATGATGGGTAGGGGGTTGACTGTACACATCCCTTAAGTAAGGTATACACGGGTAGCTTTTTGCATGAACGTTCGTATGAAAAATACTGTCAGATCATTCGTTACTGGCATCAGAAACTTGACGATTGCCGTTCAGAATTTCATTTACTTTTTGCTTTTATTTAACATTCTATTTTGGAATGAAAACCATATTGACTGTTATAAATTCGCTGGATCGAGAAAAATTTTCCAACATGCTCCTTCTAAACTTTTTGGGAACATTATCCTTTTCGTCTGTCAATTGCACCAAACTAATTGATAGATATTTGAATGAACATTCCCAAAAGGACTACTTTCCTATGAAATTCGAACCGTGTATAACCATTTGAATCTGCTTTTTCAAGATTTACATTAAGATTTTCTGAGGCATGCAATCTGGGACCCAAATTGTCAGTATTCAGAAGTATGCATAATTACTAGGTGTTATTACCCATAGTAATAGGTATATTCTGCAACACTCTGCTTCTATAGTCAAAGACAGTGGGGTTTATTCACTAACGATGTTCGGCTATTGCTTCAGGTTTGTACGGCTGATGTCAGCCGTTTATCGGCTGAAATCAGCCGTACATCGGGTGGCCGAACATGCTCAACGGCTAAGTCGAACTCAGAAGGAGTTCGACTTAGCCGATCCAACATTTGTGTCAGATAAGCTGAACCTCCGGCAGGCTACTCGCTGCTGTTCGGTCTATTCTTATAGATGCGTAAATAGCCGAATGCTGCTGAGCGGCATTCGGCTCGGCTGTTCTGCTCGGTCCCTCTGTGGAAAAAAAAACAGAAAAATAGTCAAAAAAGGAGAAAAAAAAATAGAAAACGATTGTGCGGAGCTAGCAATGACAGCTAGCTCTGCCCAACTGTCTTCTATAGGCCGGCAGTTCTGCTGCCGTCAAAAAAAAGAAAAAATAAAACTTTCGCCATAGGAATGCATTGTTAGATTCCTATTGGCTATTTCAATTTGCAAGAGCAAACTAGCTATTGCACCCGCCCTCTGCTACTGTCAATCACTAGTGGGGACCTGATGGAGAACTGCAGCAGTGGAAGGGTCCCGAGCACAACTTCGGGAGCTGTACGGGCTATACTGAATAGCCCGTACAGAAGCCTTTCGGTTCTACTGAATCGAAGGGGTCCTGGGGCCGAAGCTAGCCGAAGGATCGGCCGAAGCTACGGCTAGATCCTTCGGCTGCTTCGTGAATAGACCCCAGTATTTTTAGTTGTCTCCGTTACACCAGACTTTTCCTCGTAGTATACCAGGCAGACATCTAAAGCACTGTGTGATGGTGGACAATTCTTAGCAAGTGAACGCATTAATACCTATTAGGTTTGGCTGTCCACTAGATGACTGCAATAATTACACAAACTTCTAAGGTGTTTTTTAAAATGTCTGTCTACTCAGATAATTTTTGATGACACAAATTGTACACACGTAATACAGATGTACACCCCACCCCCACATACACATGATGCCCCAACTTCTGAAGAAGCAGATCAAAAAGAGGAATGCATGGAGTCAACCCTCTACCTCATCATTGATTCTAATGTAGCTTACCTGCAGATGGTAATGGTGGGATTGTGAGGGTGTAAGTGATATTAGCTTTTGCTTATAAGCTGTGACAGTTCAGCCTGTGATTTTTACTGTGCTGGAGTTTTGTGCTTTTAAATTAGTTTGTACAAATAAAGAAGTATTTTTTCTAACACAGTTATAGATTTTACGTAAATCACTGTGGCAACTGACAAGTCCCAGTTGTAGATTTCATATTTGTTACTTGTGAATATTGGAATGTGGTGCAATAACCATAGTGCTAGTCCAGGCACACAAAAATACACTCCTCCACTGTATCTAAGGGGGGAGCAAGGGTTGCACTCAACTGAAAACTCAAACAATATTATCAGTGTACCCAGCTATCTTCTGTAAACTGCAAAACACCAACCTCTATGTAATTGAGAAGAGGACAGGGGGCGGGATTTGTAGTCCAAATAAGGAAAACAATGATATAATATGTGTTAACGCACTTGCACCCTGTTGTGAATGGGCTCTTAATATCTTATCATTTAAGGAATAAAAGAACCAAAGGAGCACCATTGTTGGACTGTGCTTAGCTCATCGGTTAGTCCTCTTAAAATAAAGGGATTTAACACGAATTAATAAAAAAAGTCAAACGCAGGCTTTCTACTGTTTGAGATCAAAGTAAATGTATTGGCCCCAGGTCTCTCCAATAAGATGTAAGGAACTGTTTTTTGCATGCTAGTCTCATTTCCATAGACATGCTTTAACCACCTCAGGGCCGGCCGTTGTAAAAAAAACGGCCGGCCAGAGGTCTCTAGATGTGAGCTCCCCCTCGGGCGGGAGGGGAAATGGCCGTTTTTTAAAAACAGGCTGTGGAGCCGGCGGATCGTGTGTATGGTGTGCCGACCGGTTCCCCCCCC
>NW_017309710.1:10546-21426 GCF_000935625.1 Nanorana parkeri | reverse complement strand
CCCCCCCCCCCCCCACCGGGGATGTGCGGCATCATCGGGGATGTGCGGGGTCACTGGAAATTGTTTGGTGTCACCGCACATGTGCTCTCCGCACATCCCCGCTGATCCCGCAAATCTACTATGTGCCCCCAGTTATTTACAAACTAGCGGTGAGGGGAGAGAGAGGCGCCGGCCGTCAGATCCTGGCCGAGCGTAGATCGCGATCGACCTTATGGGCACCCCTGAGTTACAACAATGTTTAATTCATGATTTGGGGATTATAAATCCTCAAACTTTTTGGAATGGGAATCCTGGATTTTGATAAAGAATTGCATATCAGTTCAGAGTAGGCATGAGAAGGGTTATTTTGGCTAAATTGATTTCACTGTAAAATATCTTCAAAACACAACCTCTAAATTTCGCTCATTAAAGTGACACTAAACTCAGGAGTTAAACATTAAAAATACATTCAAGTACCTTAACTATTGACAATAATGTATCTTATTTGTGTATCACTCAGCTGTAGATCCTCAAATCATCTCTGAATTTGTGCTGACACTGTCCTTTCTTCTGGAGGTGGCTACTTTTGTTCCCCATGGTCACTGTGTGTGTTGTAAAGTAGCCACTCCAAGCTCGCTCCTGTGATGGAAAACAAACTCATGTTTAGTTTACTCTTTTGTATTGAGATTGTAGCGCATCAAGGGAGCAAGCTTCCTTTCCCTATATTCTACTACTTTTTGGCTTCTTCCCTTTTTGGCTTTCTTGTTTCTGATTGTTTCTTTCTGTCTTGTCTATCTCCCACTCCCTTTTTTTTTCCTCTTTGCTGGACAAATTTACTAAGAGAAAACTTCAATGCCTCTTGTCCTGGCTAGCTAACCCAAGCCCACCTAGTCTTAGGAGCTTGTAAAGACTAATGCAGGGCCTGACATGCCATCAAACTTTGCTACTAATCTTTTTATGTAACTGTTTATCGTTTCTTACTTGATTGGGTACACTTACCCCCTACTTATTGCCTATATCTTTAGTAAGATATATGTTATACAATAATTGTTGCTGTTCTTGATGTTGGTTGTTTTCCCCCTATTTCTCTTTCTTTTTTTCTTTCATTTTCTATGTACCTAACAAACAAAAAACATGTAATAAAATAATTGATTGAAAAATAATCTAAAACACCAGTTTTACAAGTTACAAACTTAAAAAGTAAACAGCCTCAAATATGTTATACAATGTTAAAGTATTCAAATAAATACTGTAACAGCTTTGGGTCAGTTTTACCCTCAAAATGAATAATTGCATTTTGGAAATTCTTGTGCTTGTGTTATTGGCCTTAGGATGATAACCAGACAAACATGAAAAGTAGGATTCCTTTTTTTATAGCCCATGGGCAGAAATCTAGCCAATGTACTGTTTCCCAAGGACACAAGGCTGGTCATCTGCAGCTGGTACATCCTGTACCTCACTCTCCGACTGAAGTCACCTTCTGGTTATAACATAAGCTCCCTGTTCTCCCTGCCCATGCTTTGCCAGAAAGCACTGAAATGATGCTGGTTCTTTACCCACATATATTTTAGTATGTACTGCTATCCTAACCATTTTGTTGCCAACGCAATTTATTTTATTTTTCACACACATTGTAAAATGCACATTTTTTACATAAAAATGCACTGAAATCTAACCAAAACTTTATAGTAGTCAAAAATGTTTATGCCACATGATATTTGCACTGCTGTTTATTAAACTTCTATTTTAATGCACACTAACACAAACACAATATAATATACAGTATATTGAGGGGAATTTATAAAACTGGAGCAGACAAAATCTGGAGCAGTTGCCCAGGGCAACCAATCAGCTTCTTTCTTCGGATTGTTCAGTTCAGCTTTGAAAATGAAAGAGAGAAGCTGATTGGTCACTATATTGTGTCAAGTAAATATGTCAAGGCCCTGAATTGCATGCGCTGTAACACAGTGTCAAACTGTGCTAATCAAAACTGTCTATATGTGAGGCTTTAAAAACCTTTAGCTTATCAGGTTAGAATAAACACTACATAACAGCTCTAGAATTTTTCTTCTGTTGTGCATGTTGATACCTATTATGTGTTACGCAATCATTGTTTAGGAAAGCATGTGCAGCCTATGCAGCTTTTACATTTTTTTTGTGGGGGGGGGGGTTATTTTTTTAAACTTCCTTTATTTGTTATGCTTACATTTAGTGCAGGTGACAGGTTCTATTCAAGGAGACATTGAGGATTTATTAGACCCCTAATGTCTCCCCTGCACTGTACCTAGAAAGAAAAAACAGTTCCCAATCTGTTGTTTACCTGGCCACAATGGTCAGTGTATGACAGATGTGGGAAGCGCACAGAGCAGAGTGCTTCCAGGTTCACACTCTGCAGAAAAGATCAGCGAATAGAAGTTTACCAATATATGACCGCATGTCACCCTGAACATTTTTTTGGAGGTTCCAGACCCCTATAGGTTTTTGGTTGCATATATCAAAGAGGTGGTATGTTGAAGCTCTGGGAAGCTGGGTTCTATTTCAACCCCTCCAAAGGTGAATGGCGCAGGAGGTAGTGAAGTAACCAGAAAAACATTTATTTTTTAATCCTCTCAGGTGCAGAGCAGCAACTTGCCTGCAACTGCCGCTAATGCGCCCTTTCCCTCCTCCTCTACCTTAGGTGTGTATATCAGCTGTTTTACTAAACTCCTATATGTGGCATAGCAACCATGCTTTTTGACCTGTTAGTGTGCCCTTTTTCTCCTCCTCCTCCTCCCCCACATCGCACCCATTTTTTCTTTAACTGCTAATGCGCCCTGTTTTTGTGGTCTTTGCTACACTACAGTGACAGGTAAGCAGCCTCAATGATTCAGACCAGAAGCTTCAGAGCCAGCACCATTATTTTGCACAGAAGGCCATCCCTGCCCTCCACCTACATGTGGTATGCAGGAGGCACAAGAGGAATATGAGAAGGAGGTGTGTTCCTTTCTGGAGCGCTGGTAGAGAGGAGGAGTACATTTTCTGTGGAGGCTTCAAGAATATTTCACCCCTACCCAATACACAGGGGAAAATCTGAGGCCATCTACTGCCACTACCCAATAGGGAGCACAAAGTACCCCACTCTGAGGATGAATGACAAAGAAGCTCTTGACGGAATTTCCTGATGGTGGCTGAATCCACAGCCCAGGAGGCATAGCTACAAGGGGATATCTTACAGCTATAGGCAGGCTGCCCTTCCACAAGGTAGCTTTGGTTTGACACTTGTTGCAGACACAAGCAAAGTTGAGCTTTGTGTGAAGCATGTCATACTTGTGTGCGCCAAAATACTCCCTTTTCTCTTCTGTTTGCCATAGCTGCCATTTAATTTTAAACAGTATTTTGAATTTAGATATACAATTTTTATTTAATTTATTATTTTTTTTCCTTGTAAAGCCAACCTTGCCTTGTTGCAGGGCAATGCAACCTGGCACTACCTCAAAAAAAAAAAAGTAATTTCTAGGTCTAAACACTACCTTGGTCCTATGCAAAAAAAATGGCACAGTGGGTTTCTTACCAGATAAGCCCACCAGCTCACATACTGGCCTCGCAAAGGTGATGATAGCGACAAGGAGTTCTCATAATAATAATGCACATGATTCTCTCATGTAAAACAGCTTTTTGACTTGCCTTAACTGCATTCCTAGGGTCTTCTGACAATGTGGAATTAGGGCATAATGGAAAAGGTGGGCACTGATGGTTCACATAATAATTAACCCAAACACAGAGTGGTATGGCAGATCAATGGAGAGATTTGTCTTATTTAAGCTACCAAATAAAATTTATTTATACAGTATTGAATTGAAAAACAATGCACAGTGTATTAATAAAAAAATAAATGTGGATGATTTAATGGCAGTCAGACAAGAAGACACTTAAAGAATTGAAAGGACAGGTGAGGTGCAAACTGGTACAAAGCAGAAAAATTGAGAAGTCAGAAGAATACAATTTAACTGTGCATAGGTCATTGCCTTCCAGCAAAAAAAGAACAAATATGACACTAGACTGACAGAGGTGATAGCTACAAGAAATACCACCTAGGGTTATGTCTTTAATAGGTTAAAAGGCCATTTCTGAAGCTTGGAGAGAACCAAATTGCTGCAGAAAAGATAGGTAATGACCCCCTGCATTATTTGCATGTTAGAGAGGGTGTGACTCTTAAGGTGCCCATACACCTATCGATTTTCGTTTGGAAATCGTCCATGTATGGTCTTTCTTGTTCAATAAGTATTTATTAAAGATTTTTCACAAGACACATAACAAAATCAAAATCTAAACATTTTGTACATGCAATTCCAAGATTCAAATAAACAAAAACAACGAAAAAGAAAAAAAATATATAAACCCAAATATATTTCATCTCATACGTATTCTCATAGAGAATATGTAAATAGTGTGGAAAATAAGTATCAAAACTATCCAGTATCAAAATATTTAGTCTCATCCAGTGTCCAAAAATTAGTTAGTGTCAAAACTGTGTACATAAAAATATAAGAAAAAAAATATATATATGTACAGTATATATACACTGAGTGGCCAGATTATTATGACCACCCTATCAGTACTTCGTTGGGCCACGAGATGACTCCACGAGATGACTTCGTTGGGCCGCCTCGTCACTACACGAGATGTTGAAAGGTGATGCGAGGAATCTGACACTGCACTGTTGAACTTCTGTTGTCTTGTACCAGTCTTGCCACTCTCCGTTCTGCCCTAACATTGACTAGTCGCTGACGGCCACAATTCGCACATCCAGACCCAGATTTTCGGCTGACAGTCCAGTCTTTAAACACTTTAACAGCTGCTCTTGAACATTTAACGAATTCTGCTGTTTTGCTGATACTCGCTCCATGGCTCCGAGCGCCAACATCCCACGTTCAAAGGCTGTTAAATCGAGTTGTTTACCCATATCTTCAGAAAAAATCACTTCTACTGTCATGGTAAACAACCTGCTTCCATATTTAGAATGGTCTGGCCCTCTAGCAACTTCAGAGCAAAATTATAGCTAATTATAGCTAATTTGCCTACAAACGTCAGGTGGTCATAATAATCTGCCACTCAGCGTATATACATATATATATTAGATCTCATAAGTATTCTTATAGGAAATATGTCAATAGTGTATATAATAAGATAATAATTATCAATAGGAGTTGTCGTCAAAACATTGTCGAGAGAAAAAAAAAAGATTTGTAATGCAAATTGTGTATATAAGCAGTGTCAAAGTGTACTAGTATCGAAACTGTGTAAAAAAAAAAAAAAAAACCCCTTGGATGATATTTAAGATCTCTAGACATGTGCACCGGCCAAAAATTTGTTTAGTTTCGTTTTTATTCTGATTTTCCTTTATTTTATTTTTTGGGATTTTTCGAGATTCGGGTTCAAAAGTGAATTTGTTTCGGGATTCGGAAGAAATTCGTTAGTCTGTGCAGTTATTCATTTCTGGACGAATATTCGTTGTAGCAAAGTGACATTAGACAAAAGATTCTGTAGACTGTAAAAAAAAAGTGATTTTTTTTTCTTTTGCCTGTCACTGTGCTGCAACAAATATTCGTACAGACTACCGCTAACACATTTCTTTTGTTATCGTAAATTTGGATTTGTTTTCATTCATCATTTCTGTCATTCGGAGATTCGGATATATCTGAATCTCCAAAAATTTGTCCGAATAACGAATATATCTGAAACGAATCGCACATGTCTAAAGATCTGATAAGTATTCTTATTAAGAAAAATATCAATAATATAGGTAATAATTATCAAACCTAATTATTATCAAAACAGTATTGAGAAAAAAAAAACCCTAACATTGATCTCTCATTAATTTTCTATAGTTTGCAGAAGCACTAACAATGTAACACTATATGACCTTTATTATCACCTCATTCAGATAACCCCATAAGGGGGTGACCCTAGTTTACGCCACCTCAGCCCTCTGCATCTGAGATTAACATCACTCACGCATATGATTCAGTTAATTTATAGTCTGACCAACAAGTCCAATGGGGCTATTCACAAAGCTGCTGAAGGCAGCTGAGTGAATAATTGAGCTGAAGTGAATTGAGCCGAAAGTCGTTCAGCTATTCACTTGAGCTCAGTATGGCTGAAGTGCAGAAGCCGTTCAACTCGGAGCCGTTCAACTACTCCGGTCACCCTCTAGCTCTATCCTACACTACCTTACTCACATCTTCAATCTCTCCCTTTCTAATAGTGTCGTCCCTACCTCTCTAAAACAAGCACTGGTAACCCCCATATTAAAAAAAACATCTTTACCAGTCTAAACAACTTGAGACCCATCTCCCTGCTCCCTTTTACCTCCAAACTTCTTGAATGGCTGGTCTACAACCGCCTGAGCAGCCACCTTACAGTTAACAATCTCCTTGACCTGTTCCAATCTGGCTTTCGTCCGCAACACTCCACAGAAACTGCCCTTCTAAAACTTACTAACGATCTACTAACTGCTAAAACCAATGGCCACCACTCTGTTCTCATACTTTTAGACCTTTCTGCTGCCTGCCTATGACACAGTTGACGACCCACTTCTCCTTAATAAACTTCATTCCCTTGGCCTCCAAGACTCTGCTTTCTCATGGTTCATCTCCTACCTATCTCAGCGCACCTTCAGGGTCACCTACAATTCTACCTCCTCCTCCTCTTCCTCTTTCCGTGGGGTCCCCCAAGGGTCTGTCCTTGGGCCCCTTCTATTCTCTATCTACACTTCTTCCCTGGGTCAATTGATAGCCTTCCATGGCTTCCAATACCATCTTTATGCAGATGACACCCAAATCTATCTCTCCACTCTTACAAACTCACCCCCTCTGTCTCTTCACGTATCTCAAATCTACTCAGTGACATCTCAGCATGGATGTCACACCACTACCTCAAACTCAATCTGTCAAAAACTGAGCTTATTAATTTTTCCTCCCCTCCGTGTTCCCTCCCCCAACTTCCCCATCACTATCAACAACACTACGATCAACCCTTCCCATCAAGCCAGGGTACTCGGTGTAATCCTTGACTCTGAGCTCTCCTTTCAGCCCCACATCCAATCAATATCCAAATCTTGCCGACTCAACCTCCGTAACAATTCCAAAATATACCCCTTTTTAACAAACAAAACCACAAAGCTTCTAATTCACTCCCTTGTAATCTCTCATCTCGACTACTGTAACTCTCTCCTTGTTGGCCTACCACTAAGCATGCTATCCCCCCTTCAGTCTATCATGAATGCTGCTGCCAGACTCATCCACAAGCAGGGCCCTCCCAACCCTATTGTTCTGAAACTGTATTGTATTGTAACTGTACTGTCTCTGCTATTTTCTAAAGCGCTGATCAAATTGTTGGCGCTATATAAGTCCTGTATAATAATAATAACTCAGCCAATCCAACATCTGGAGCGGCATTCGGCTCGTCTGTTCTGCTCGCTACCTACGAGGTAGGGAGAAGAATAGAAAAATTGTAAACAAATGAAGAAGAAAAAAGTTTAAAAATTGTTTAACTAAATGTATAAAAAATAATAAAAAGTTAAGAAAATAATTAAAAAGAATTGTAAAGAAAAGAAAAAAAAAGTGGGGTTCCCCTCCCAAACAATACCAGAACCTTTAGGTCTGGTAGGAATGGGTTTTTTTTTTAAATGCGTGGGGTTCCCCCAAAAAGTCATTCCAGGCCCTTTAGGTCTGGTAGGAATTTTAGGAGGGACCCCAAGTTAAAAATTAAAACAAAGTGTGTCGGGTTATCCCCCAAAGTCATACCAGTCCCTTAAGTTCTGGCAGGAATATTAAAGGGTGAACCCCCCCCCAAATGGGGGGAAGCATGGGGTCCCCCTAAAATTCCCCACCAGACACTTTATCCAAGCACAGGAGTGGCGGGGCAGAAAAGGGGGGGAACGAGCGAGCACCCCCGCAATACTAGGCCACATGCCCTTGGTACTGGGAGGGTGCTTTTTCAGGGTCCCCTCTGGAAAAGCACCTTGTCCCTGTGCCGATGGGGACAAGGGCCTCTTCCCCACAAGCCCTGGGGCATTGTTTGTGGGGGTCAGGACAGGGGGGCTCATCCACATCAGGGTACATGGGGCACCCAGATGCGGGCCCCCCCTTTTTGAATGATAAGGGGTACTTGTACCCCTACCCATTAACTAAAGGGTTAAATAAAAGTCAAATAAAAATACCAGACTTTAATCACAAATCCTTTAATTGGAATAAAAACACAACACTGGATTTTTGACAAGTCCTTTATTTTAAAAAAACTAGATCCACCAACGTATTCCTAAGGTCAATCACGATGTCCAGCGTTGTCCAAGACAACGTCAACGACTCGGCAAAATAAAAACAAATTATATAATAAACAAAATATTTTTTTTTTTTAAATGACGCTCCACCCATTTGTTGTTTAATGACAGATCAGCATCCTTAGGTCATTTGGCAACACTGATCTGTCATTACAGTACAACAACTGGGCGGAGCAAGCCATGATATCACAGCTGGCTCCGCCCAGCTGTTGTCTTTTTCGCGGAGAACAGTTGGCTTCGGTTGACCTTTCTTCCTGCTTTGGCTGTCACTACAGCTCAGCCGAGCCAAAGCATATGCGTACGGCTCGGCTGAGACGCTCGGCTGCCTTCTTGTGAATAGTCCATACTGAACCGAACTGAAACTGAACCAAAGGGCTCCGGCGGCCAAAGCGAGCCAAAGGATCAGCCCTCCAAGTCTTATAATACTGGTCGTCACGTCCTGACGAAGCCCCAATGTGGGAGGGGTTAAACGCGTAGACGCGGGTTGACGTTGTTTGAATGCGAGGCTGGATGGCCACAAAACCCTCTATGCTTGGGTGAAATATCGTAATGATATCGTAATGAATAACGGACTACCTACATCTGGATATACCAAAGACTAAAGACTAAAGATATACTAAAGACTAAATCTAACCAGGAGTGACTGCAACAAAGAGAGTGACTTCTTGACAAGTGGATAAGATGTGATCACATCCGCAAAGGAATATAACGCCATCCTGAATAAAAACAACTCATGTGAGTAATGACTTTTAAAAATATACAGGAATTCCTGATGCACTTTCGTTACTATATGTAATCCTAGTGTCTAGTTCATCACCTTCGAATGACACAGCTGTTATAAGATCAATTTAAAGTATAAGGAATGCTTCTTACTATCAGAATTCCATACAGCCAAGACGATCTGTAAACGACAAGCTGCAAGTGTGTGTCTACACAAGTGAAACAAATTAACCACAAAGGTTATGCTTGTCGGTCTAATTGCAAACATGTTGCTATGACCAAACTACATACAAAAGGAATTTTCCCTATTGGTTTTTGACACTTAGAAATGAAGAAACTCTTCAAGTGGAGTGCGCAGACATAAATTTACATGAATTATACCGGTCCTATTATACTCACCACAAGTGTTTATGAATCACATCCACTCAACACAACCAGCTGGTTACATTATCTGTTGTTTACTTTGTTGCATTACACTCATTAACCTGAGTTAGTTCATGATACTATCTATTGTGCGGCTATACGGGGTCCTGTTGTGTCCTCGCATATGAATTGTAATCAAATTCATGTGGATCATCCATGCTATATATGTGTGTCCTAAAGTCTGCAGATGATGTGTGTATTTTAATCTATTGATAATGGACGGTGGTCTCTTTACCACTCTTGTTGATATTTTTGATATTTTTGTACAATAAAACACATTTAATATATTATTGTCTGTCCAGTTCCATTAAGTGACCTCTTGGTTTGGCTAACCTTTATAGCCAACCCATCCAGTTACCGGTATTCATTTCTACCTTTATGAGTCATCCCTTCTAACACACATATTTGATATATTTTTTTAAACCATTTCTTTCAAAGAGGGCATTTCTCTTTTCTTCCAATACTGAGGTATAATTGACTTAGCCGCATTTAATAAATGTGGCATAATTGATCTTTTATATCGACTAATTGATTCCTCCGTATTATGAAATAGCACAGCCAATGGATTAAATTCAATATTTTTACTCTGTATGTTGTTTATATATTCAAACACTGCCAGCTAATATTTTCTAATGACAGGGCATTGCCACCATATATGTGCACAAGTGGCCACCTCTCCAACAAAGCAGAGAGTATTCTCATGAGATCAAACTTAATCGCTTTGGGGTATAGTACCACTTTGATAGCAATTTAAAGTTCATCTCAACCATTCGAGATGATATGGATGAAACATGACTCATCTTGAAGATCTTCATTTTTTGGGAGTCAGACAGGGTCATTCCCAAATCCTCTTCCCACTGCTTTAGATATTTAAGCCATTGAACATTATTCAGTTGGGACAGTACTTTATATACTACAGATACTTCTTTTAGGGGCTGATTCTTTAATCAATATCTTCTCCATGGGATAGAGTTCCCCCATAGATCTAATAGGTTTTGGCATAGATTGAAAAAAAAATTGGCCAATTTTTGGTATTCTTATTTATCCATCATAGGGGGGTAGTTAATTTACATTAAGATCTCAACAGTTTTAATACACTTCACTCCATTGTAGAAGCAATGTACCCTCTTCCTCTGCCCATTTCGAATAACCATTATACCCATTACCCATTTCGAAGAATCCACTATACCCGGAGGAAAATATTGGTGTCGCAACAGGGGCATACATATTTTGTATGGAGATAGTCCCATAATGTCAGAGTATTCATTACCACTGGATAGGTTTTTTTTGGCAGAGCTCTATATTGTTTCGGTATCCAACTAATCACACTCAAATCATTATTGCATAATTTAAACTCCAAATTTTCCAATTTAATAACCTAATTATTATCGCTGCCTGATAATATTGCCTAAAATCCAGCAACGCCAGCCCCCCCCCC
>NW_017309710.1:0-9865 GCF_000935625.1 Nanorana parkeri | reverse complement strand
GACTATGTGAGACAAAATTGATTATAGGGTCTCAAAGTTCCACCATTTGGCAATAGAATATATTTAAACACTTTATAATATATCAATGTAAACCCATCTGGTCCCGGTACCTTCCCTGCGGCCATATCAGCAAGAGCTAGCTCAAGTGTTCTCACACCTATTTCCTCTCCCAATCCCATCAGTGAAGAAACAGGAACCAACAGTAGATTAGCTTTCTGTAAATATGAATGTATTGTATGTAAGTGTTTTTCTATTCACAGTAGATTTCTGTAATGAGGTTCTATTTACATTATATAGGTTGCTATAATATTTCTCAAAAACCTTTGCAATCTCCCTATTATTATTCACTATACAATCCTTAGATGTTTTAATTTTAGCAATATAAGCTGCACTTTGTTTCTGTTGCAATGTTCTAGGGCTTTGCTTGATTTATTTCATATTGTTTCTGGGAGAGCCATTGAGATTTCTGCGCTTTTTTATGCCTCATTCACACGAGACATCCATTGGTTTGTGTACCAGGTGGCATGCCACACCAGGGCATATGGCAGCGGAGCAAAAATAAAACTAGAGTGTGGTACACAGTCGACCGGCAATATCAGAAAAAAGGGACAGGCAAAAGGTCAGCAAACATGCGTAGTCAGATACAGGCTGTAATCAGTACACACAAAAACAGGAATGAAACATATACCATGGACTGAGACCAGGAAATTAACCTAATGCTCAGGCAACTGATGTGAGCTTGTGTTAGGATCCAGAGCGCCTCCAGGTGGCGCTGGAGCTAAGCCCTGCAGTTCCTGTGCTCACCTGCAGGTGTCTCCAGGAAGCCAGGAGCTGATAGGTACCAGACCACCACTGGGTGGTGCTGGAACCTTCAGCTTCAGTGTTCACCTGCGGGTGTCTCCCAGCTGCCAGTACTTAGCCATCACCTGGTGCTTCCTGGGAGGCTATTTAAACCCTCCCTGCAGTCAGGATGAGGGCTCAGTGTCCTGCTATCATTTCCTGTGTGCCCCGAACCTGGTTACCTGTTTGCAGTCCTGAACCCTGGTTACCTGTTTTGCAGTCCTGAACCCTGTTCCCTGTTTGCAGTCCTGAACCTTGTTACCTGTTTTGCAGTCCTGAACCCTGTTTCCTGTTTGCAGTCTTGTTACCTGTTTTTCAGTCCTGAACCCTGTTCCCTGTATTGTTAACTGTTTTGCAGTCCTGAATCCTGTTCCCTGTTTGCAGTCCTGTTCCCTGTTTGCAGTCCTGTTACCTGTTTGCAGTCTTGGGCCCCGTTACCTGTTTGTATCCTGATTCCGGCTTGTTGCAGTCCTGTTGGTAATACAAATAAACTGTATGTAAACACATACTGCCTTGTCCAGTGTGGTGATAAAGTTGTTGAAGGGGGGGGGGGGGGGAAATAAGGAGCAGGATGGATAAAGAACACTAAATTCTAACAGTAAGGCTATTTGAGAAACTCTATTAGTTGAATAGATTCTATTTCATTCAACCACATGTTATTGTAACACAGATTAGGTCTTATTAAAAAAAAAGTGAGGCCAGGGGTCTATTAAACAAGATAGAAAGGTCAGAAAACTAAGCTTTCATAGTGCTGAGAGCCAAGAGCTGGTCCAGTATGTTTTACTTTTTGTAGACTATCAGTTATTATGTTTTTTTTCTCATAAAAAAGAGGGCAGTTTTACTAGGCAATTTTAGAGGAAGGGACCAGGAAGATTTTTTTTCTTGTAAAGTCAACCCAGGGCATGTTGCAGCAAACATGGGAAAGGAGGGCAATGCAACCTGGGTACTACCTTAAAAAAAAAAAGGAATTACTAGGCCTAAACACTACCTTAGTTCTATGCAAAAAAAATAAAATAAACAGTGGGTACCTTGCAAGATAAGAGTGTATTATTTCTAAAACTATATCAAGAAAGTTTGTACATACTCAATGCGCAGTTTGTAAGCAGTTTGATCTGGAATTAAGAAATTAAAACTAAAGTGTATTCTCTCACAGATAAAAGCCAGAACAATTGTACAATCAATGCAATCTATGTAAGCAGTTTTACTAGGCTGTAATTTCAGAGGGGGAGACAAGGCAGGTTTTATCAAGAAATAAAATTATTGTTTTATTTCAGAGACTGTAGCCAGAGATATTGTACAGACTCAATTTCAAAGGCAGAGACCAGGTAGGTTTTAATCAAGAATTAAAAATTAGAGTGTAGTATTTCACCTAGAATTATAAATTTGATGCATACTATGTAAACAGCTTCAGTAGACTACAGTTAAAGAGAGAGAGAGACCAGGCAGGTTTGAATCAAGAAATTTAAAATTAGAGTGTATTATTTCACAGAGCAAAGTCAGAAAAATTGTACATTTGATGCACAATATTTAAGCAGATTTAGTAGGCTGCAGTTTAAGAGTGAAAGACCAGGCAGGCTTTAAGCAAGCATTTAAATACAGTGTAACTATTATTCTGCGCTATGGATAACTGAATCTAGTATAGGTGCAGGAAGCTGCTGTACCATAAGGTGCAATGCCAAATATATATAAGAAGTGCACAGCACTACTAACAATGTGAATCCTTAACCTAATGTGTTATCCTAATTAACGTTAATCCGTCCAACAGTATACAAAAGTGAATATAACTACAGTGTCTTAATATCAGAAATCTCAATTAAAGTGCATCAAAAAGTATTATAAATAAATTGTTAATACATTTTGAAACGTAACAAGTTATAATCAGTAAATATATTTTCATAAGTGTGGTAAAAGTGACAATATTACATTAAAAAAAAGAAAGATATATCCAATCTTAAAGTTACATATGTGTTCAAGTTTTTCAAGTGTTCAATTACTTACATAGTTACATAGTATTTGAGGTTGAATAAAGACACAAGTCCATCAAGTCCAACCTATTGCGTGTATGCATTTATGGTTCTGCTGGTGTGTGCGTGTGTATGAGTCCATGTGCGATCTTGTTCTTAGGAGTACCTGTACCCCTGTATGTTATGATCTCTAAGGAAATCATCTATGAGCTTCTTGAATGATTCCACAATCTTATCTAAAATCACTGCATGTGGCAGCGACTTCCAAACCCTAACCGCTCTAAAAACACCCTGCGCCCCTTGTGCTGAAATTTTTTCTCCACCAATTTTAGAGGGTAGCCTCTAGTCTTTGTTATGGGGTTAACCATAAAGAGTTTGTTGCTAATGTTGCTATCACCATTGAACATTTTGTACATGAAAATCATGTCCCCACTTAATCTCCTCACTTCCAACGAGAACATATTTAAATGTAGTAGCCTTGTCTCATAGCTCTGGTCCTCCATCCCCTCAATGAGTTTGGTTGCCCTCTGCTGGACTCTTTCCAGCTCAAGGACATCTTTTCTGTGGACTGGTGACCAAAACAGGACCGCATACTCCAGATGAGGCCGAACCAGTGATCTGTAAAGTGGCAAAATTATAGACTTGTCTTTGCAATACATCCCCTTCTTAATACAGGGCAGGACTCTACTTGCTTTGTTTACAGCAGCCTGGCACTGTAAGCTATTATTAAATCTGTGGTCCACAATGACCCCCAAATCTTTCTCCATTTCTGACTTCCCTAGTGGCATACCCATAATTGGAATTGTTCAAGAAACTTTTGGACGATTTCTTAAGGGACCGTAATATACAGGGGTACAGGTACTCCTAGAATGAGATCCTAATAGGTTGGACTTGATGGACTAATGTCTTTATTCAACCTCAAATACTATGTAATACTATGTAATACTATGCCCATAGACCTCAGCCTGTGTAGCAGGCGTTTATGTGGTAACGTGTCAAATGCTTTTGAAAAGTCCAGATACACTACGTCCACCGGCCTCCCTCCTTCCAGATCTCTACTTACCCTTTCGTAAACAGTTAGCAGGTTAGTCTGGCAGGAACAGTCCTTCCTAAATCCATGCTGGTTATCAGTTATTATTCCATTATCCTGAACAAACTCCATTTAGTAGTCCTTAATCATTCCCTCTAACAGTTTGCATACTATGGATGTAAGACTAACTGATCTGTAGTTCTCAGGTTGACTTCTTGACCCTTTTTTGAATATAGGTACTACCGTAGCCTTCTGCCAGTCGCTTGGTACTCTACCAGTCATTAAGGAGTCTTTAAAAACGAGGAATGACTGCTCCCCAGCAGTATGTCTATTCCACTCCCCAACCGCTTCCACACAGGACAAAACAAAATCTTTGACACAATGGGAGCATTATTGTCTGTTGGCGGTCAAAAAAAACATTATGCACAAGTGGCTTACACCCAACCCTCCTACATTGACTGATGTCAAAAACACACTCCACCAACTTATGCTAATTCACAAACTGGATACCAAAAACTATTTATCTAATACTGGAAAATTCTTCCATACCTGGACTCGCTATTTAACCACTGAATGTACTATAGATCAATTGAAGGATATTATGTTGATTTTTAAAGACTCAAGATGGTACCTCCTAGCCGCATCCGAGGGCTCTCTGGGCCAACTTTAATGTCCTTGGGTAGGACATTGGAGAAGTATTGACTGAAGGCGATTAAAGCAAGATACTTCACTCTATTTAACACTCTCATAGATTTGACCTATTCCCCATATAACATTGCATACCGTATATATACATTCCCTATGATACGTTACTCCTTCGATATTTCATGTCCGTTTCAGATCCTTCCCGTACCACTCTATGATCCGTTCCTTCCCCTTTTCGCTAATGATGCCAGGCACAGCCCAGTAGAATATAGTTAGATTTAAAGATATATGTATATTGTTAGATTGTTAATAAGCTGTTCGCATAATATGTAACCTGATTCCAATGGATACCTTCGAGCATGTTTCCAATGCTTTACGACTATGTAACAGTTTGGTGGTCTATTGATTTTGCTATATAACCTTCTGATATGTACATCACTTGACCAAGTTATTGCATATGTGTTACCTGTGTTATGACAGCTTGGTTTTGTTTCTTTGTCTTTAAATTTCCCAAAAAAAAAACGAGGAATAATGGTCTGGTTATAACCTGGCTGAGTTCTTTAAGAACCTTAGGGTGCAGGTTATCTGGTCCTAATGCTTTACTTGAATTAAGTAGTTTAAGCCTATGTTGTATCCCGGTTTCCGTCAACCACTGAGGTATATTTTCTGTTAAACTATGTGTTTTTTATGCACATTAAACCTGTCTTTTTCCAGAGTGTATACTGAGGAGAAAAAAGTATTTAGCGCCTTGGCCCTCTCTGTGTTGTTTCTGACTAACCTCCTGTTTTTGTCCTTTATCTGCTCCTTTCTCACCTTTTTACTGTTTATGTATAGGTAGAATTTTGGGGGGTTCCTTTTACTAACTGTGGCTATATGCTTTTCGCACTAAATTTTAGCTGCCCGAATTACTTTTTTACATCTTTTATTACATTATTTGTAGTTATGGAACGCCAATGCCGTCCCCTCCATCTTCTACTTTCTAAATGCCACTTTCTTGTCCTTGATGTGTTGCTTCACTGTTTTATTTAGCCATACAGGCTAAGTTTTTGATCTTTTACTTTTGTTACCCAACGGTATACACTTGGTGATAGCATTTTGTAATTTTTTCTTAAAACAATCCCACTCCTGGTCAGTGCTCAGTTTGTGAAATAAGTTTTCCCATTTGATGTCCCCCACTATCTTGCGCAGATTAGCAAAGTTAGCCTTTCTGAAGTTTAGGGTTCTTGTCCGACCGGCCAACTTCCCTTTCCTGTACCCAAAATTGAAAGTAATCACATTGTGATCACTATTACCCAGTGTCTCCCCAATCGCAATATCCTCAATTAACTCAGCGTAATTAGAAATTATCAAATCTAGGATGGCATTTTTCATAGTTGGATCCTCAACCATCTGATCCATGAAATTGTCTCGCAACATGTTTAGAAAACGGGCCGCCTTTGTCGAATGGGAAGTTCCATTAGCCCAATTGATGCTTGGATAATTGAAGTCGCCCATCACGACAACATTACCCTGCTTTCCAGCTGTTTCTATTTGGGAGTGTAGATGAGCCTCCTCCTCCTCCCCTATATTTGGAGGTTTATAACAAACACCCACAATAAGTTTACGACTAGCGTCCGTTCTATCTAGTTCTAGCCACAAATCTAGTTCTAGTTATAGCTACTTCTATATGAAAAGTGATTAAAAAAAAGTCCAACCAGTGCTCCACACAACAATGGTGCCTAAATACGAATAAAAACTCAGATCCCAGATGATCCACCCCATTGGACTTCCATGTTTTTCAAGTGATAAAAATAAACTGTGCCACCCTCCCCGTGCCGAAAATTAAGCTTTCTTATCCGCACTCACCAGATAAGATGATGAAATCACATGTGATATAGTGTTGCATTCAACCACGGCTATCTTCCCACCTCTGAATCCCGTACTCCTCTACACTTCTTAATCTGTTTGCTTGATCAGCCTCCACTCACATCGTGCCTGATACCTAATTTGGATTAGGTTTAGGCACGTACTGAGGTTACCCATGCAGGAAGTGCTAGTGGAGGACATCAGTTCCGACTCCGCTCCTAAGAATCGGTCGACTGCTGTTTGCTACATGCTTATAAACTATGGCCATCTTGTAAGCAGTGGCGGAACTACCGCCGGTGCAGGTGGTGCGGGCACACCAGAGCCTCGGCCTGTGGGGGGCCCAGCACAGTCCCAGTGCTGGATCGGTACCCAGTGCCCAGCGGGCCCCCCATCTCTGCGCCAAGAGTGTCGGATCATCCGTTCATCCGACACTCCCGGCACAGAGATGGGGGGTCCGCCAGCCGCCGGATACTGATGGTTGCCATGACGATAGAATGCTGAGCCGGATCGGGATCCGCGCTGTGTAATCTGACACAGTGCGGCTCCCGATCCGGGTCAGTATAAAATCGCAACGGCAACCCTCCGCCAATCACAGTGCGCTGCCGCTACTGCCCGGTCCCCGCCCACTCTGCTTCGACACTCCCGGCACAGAGATGGGGGGTCCGCCAGCCGCCGGATACTGATGGTTGCCATGACGATAGAATGCTGAGCCGGATCGGGATCCGCGCTGTGTAATCTGACACAGTGCGGCTCCCGATCCGGGTCAGTATAAAATCGCAACGGCAACCCTCCGCCAATCACAGTGCGCTGCCGCTACTGCCCGGTCCCCGCCCACTCTGCTTCGACACTCCCGGCACAGAGATGGGGGGTCCGCCAGCCGCCGGATACTGATGGTTGCCATGACGATAGAATGCTGAGCCGGATCGGGATCCGCGCTGTGTAATCTGACACAGTGCGGCTCCCGATCCGGGTCAGTATAAAATCGCAACGGCAACCCTCCGCCAATCACAGTGCGCTGCCGCTACTGCCCGGTCCCCGCCCACTCTGCTTCGACACTCCCGGCACAGAGATGGGGGGTCCGCCAGCCGCCGGATACTGATGGTTGCCATGACGATAGAATGCTGAGCCGGATCGGGATCCGCGCTGTGTAATCTGACACAGTGCGGCTCCCGATCCGGGTCAGTATAAAATCGCAACGGCAACCCTCCGCCAATCACAGTGCGCTGCCGCTACTGCCCGGTCCCCGCCCACTCTGCTTCGACACTCCCGGCACAGAGATGGGGGGTCCGCCAGCCGCCGGATACTGATGGTTGCCATGACGATAGAATGCTGAGCCGGATCGGGATCCGCGCTGTGTAATCTGACACAGTGCGGCTCCCGATCCGGGTCAGTATAAAATCGCAACGGCAACCCTCCGCCAATCACAGTGCGCTGCCGCTACTGCCCGGTCCCCGCCCACTCTGCTTCGACACTCCCGGCACAGAGATGGGGGGTCCGCCAGCCGCCGGATACTGATGGTTGCCATGACGATAGAATGCTGAGCCGGATCGGGATCCGCGCTGTGTAATCTGACACAGTGCGGCTCCCGATCCGGGTCAGTATAAAATCGCAACGGCAACCCTCCGCCAATCACAGTGCGCTGCCGCTACTGCCCGGTCCCCGCCCACTCTGCTTCGACACTCCCGGCACAGAGATGGGGGGCCCTCCAGCCGCCGGATACTGATCTTAACATCTGACAATACAAAATGGGGGAGGGGCGCCCCGCGACGCACTGAAATGGGGGGGACTGTCTGCCGGCTGAGATAGTATGGGGCCCGCCGGCCGCTGTGAGGAGGGAGCCGCGAAACAAGGAGGCACTGAAGACAGCCTGCAGGCACATCATGGGGCCTCGGACGGCAGTGACGACCCAGCAAACAGAAAACACATAGGAAAACAACAGGTGAAGACAGAAGACCAGCCAGAAGAGGTAAGGGTAAATAATTCATTAAAATAATTATTATTTGTATCCTAATGTTGTATAAAGTACTGTTGCAGCAATGCACAATGGCACCCTCTATAGAGGACTACAAATCTCAGCAGTACTTTATACAGAAATGCTATTGTTATATAAAGTATTGCTGGGATGTGTAGTCCTCTATAGCCTGTGCCATTCTGCATTGCTGTAAATATTAGGGTTGCACCGATATATGGGCCGCCAAAAGGTATCGGCCGGAAATGGCACTTTTGGCTAAATGCCGAAAGTGCAATTTTTCTGCTGATACAGCGGCACATCCGTGCTTTCTTTCCTCCCCGCTGGGCGCTGCTCTGTGTCCCAGCGGGGAGGAGAGAAAGTGACAGCCGGCTGAGAGCTGCGGGAGGAGAGCGCTGTGTTTGTGTTTTTTTTGGGGGGGAGGGCCCAAAAAAAAATCTTGCACCAGGGCCCTTTGTTCCTTAGGTCCGCCACTGCTTGTAAGTGTTTCTTTGTATCCCTTATGAAACTTGATGTGATGTACTTCACTATTAGAGTTCTTTCTTTTTTTGGTCCTGTGTGGCATCTTGGAGGAATAGCCTTTCCGTCTATCTGAGGATCGCTCATCATCTCCTTGTTTGCACTGCCTGCCATTCTGATGTATATGAATCATTGAGAGATCTGGATATATTTGCCTAATTTCTTGGAGGAATTGCTTGAAGGATCCTTTTGGACCAGATGATTTTATAAAGACTACTTATTATCCTCTTATACATACTGCTCATGGTTTGGTTTTTTATTTTAGGAATTATTGCAATCATATGTCTTATTAGTTTGATGAGTGGATTTTTTAATTTTTTACACGAACACTGTGGATGATTTTGTCACTTTCTATATGGACATTTATGAGAATTTTAATATTATTATGGACTATTAGTTTTGTTTTTTTACACTACTTGGTTACATTGTTTTTTATGTTCTAGTGCATTTTTTTCTATTTTTAATATTTATTACTAGCACAATTCATTTAGGATTATTCATTTGTATTTTTAGATTGAATTATTAGTCCGGTGTATCATTATTCACCTATTATCACTTTATTAGCACAGCAGCTTGCCCACTTTAGGAATTTATTTATTGTTAGTTCCACTACTAGCGCGGTGTACCACCTTTATCGATCCACTCACATCGCCATATTAAAAAGGCAATAAAAGACCGCTCATTGTGCAGTAAGAACTTGACAAGGTTTAAATAAGTCCTACTCACATGATCTCTGTTTAAATTTAGCCAGTAAACAGTAAGTAAAATGATCCTCCCCCAGAGAGCTCACTCCTCACAGATTTCTGGATCAGAATAGCCTCAGCAGGGCCCTCCCCAATGCGTTTTGTCATCCAGGATGTTCTCAAAGTACGGCAAACCGCGCTGAAGCTATAATGCATTATCTATATACACTATTGTCCATTATTACAACTAGTGGGTGTAGTAATTTAATTCCACCAGTAGATGTCTCCATAGTTCAACAGTAATGGATAAGGCCTTGTTCACACCAAGCCCGGAGCAGATCCGGACCAGAGCAGGTGCAGACCGGATCAA
>NW_017309709.1:46963-49250 GCF_000935625.1 Nanorana parkeri | reverse complement strand
CAAAATAAAAATAAAAATCTATTTTGGAAAAAAAAAAAGTAAAAAATATCACGTCCCACTTGCCATGATAACCAGTTGATTGGCAGGCTCCTTCCCTACAGGGACTCGGGCTCCCCTGCACAGAAGGAGGACAGGAGCCTGGCAATCAGCTTGTTACTATTCCCTGGGTGATATTTGAGGGCGTACAGGGACAATGAGGGCATGCTTGAACTTATAGTTCCCTGGGTAATATTTTAGGGGGGGGTGTAGAGGAACAATGAGGGTATGCTAGGACTTGTAGTTCAATTACGATATGTCCCAGCATGCTCTCATTGTACCTGTTGCACAGTCTCACCAGGGCTGTGCACGATCTCACCAAGGCTGTGCGGCAGAGCCGTACCTAGCTCCTTTTGCGCCCATGGCAGGAACAAAAAAATTTGCCAGATCCTGCCAGAAGTTTACAGGGCTCCATTACAACCTTTGCCTGTAATAGATGAACATTTAAGAGGGCGGTAGTGGATTGATTTAGGCCACCAGCCATTCCCAGTAGTTCAGGTGGACCATATATCCTGACGTTAGTGGACATTGGTAGACACCAAACACGCCTAATTTACAAGGTAATCAACAAGGAAAATAAAAACCTGATCTGTCTCCAAATACAGCAGTTTCAATAACAAAAATGTTTTTATCCTATACCTCCTCATGTATCACTGGCCCCTCCCTTTAGATTGCAAGCCCTCAGGGGCAGGGCCCTCCTTAACAACTTGTCTTGAATTGTATTGTGATTGTAATGTCTTCCTTATATTGTAAAGCGCTGTGCAAACTCTTGGCGCTATATAAATCCTGTATAATAATAATAATAATATTCCAACTGGAATGTATTCCAAAATCACCCCTCTGGGGTATGGGGTGCGGCAAGCAGGCCTTGCCTGACTGGTTTCACCGATACATGCCAGCTGCATCACTGGTATGACTCATATCTCTGACATAGCTGGCATGTACTGGTAAAACTGGCAAAACTGGTGAAACCAGTCCTATATCCCATAGAGACAGTTTTGTAATACATTCCAGTTAGAAAACAATGAGTACATTTTTATTATTAAATCTCTGTGTAGAATGCTGGACTTTATTGTTGTCTATAGACTGCTGTGTTTGGAGACACATATATCTTTATCAAGTGAAACTTTCTACATTATCTTGAATGCGTGTGAAGTAATTTACACTTCTCTTTGTGGAAAGGCATCCCACACTTGAATATGTCTATTGAATATTATTATTATTATACAGGATTTATATAGCGCCAACAGTTTGCGCAGCGCTTTACAATATAAGGAAGACATTACAATCACAATACAATTCAAGACAAGTTGTTAAGGAGGGCCCTGCCCCTGAGGGCTTGCAATCTAAGAGGGAAGGGCCAGTGATACATGAGGAGGTGGCTGTGAGGGGATGAATTGTTTGAGAACGTGATGGTTGAGCGGTTGAAGCTCAATAGGCAATGCATGTATAATACATATAAAAATTCTAGACAACTTACAATAAGGTGCAGGTTAAAAGGGGTTCATGGGGAGTCCTTCTGATGTGCTTTGGTTTCCTTGGAGCAGACTAAACAATCAAACTGGGGTGCAGTTTGATTCATAAAAAGCAAAGGCGTGAATGCTTGAAAATGTCCTTTAACGTGCTTGCCGTTATCTACACTGCACCATAGGCTGGTAACATTTCAAAAGTCAGTTTACATAGGTGTCCAGCGCGGGTGTTCTCATATGAGATATACGTTTTATGAGCTTTTTGCATTATGAGTACCTGTGTATATATTATATAAATACATAACAATTAATGTATTTCCTGAGGAGGAGGCACCTTGTCCTGTTGTTTTCACTTACACTTCAGATTTCTCCATCATATACATGGGCAGTCTGTGCCGATAATGAGATTTAATCATGATATTCTTTTTCCCCTCATCTTAGGACAAATTCAGCCTTCCATCCAGTTGTAGTGACCTTGGGTTGCCCTCAGTTTGCCGGCCTCCTCAAATTCCAGTAACAATATCTGCTAATCTGGGCATGTCATCTTGATAGTTCTTAAGTGAAAAACTAATACCTAATTGTTTATCTAGAGCAGGGGTCTCAAAGTACCGACCCGCGAGCCAGTACTATGTGGCCCGCAGCCAAGTCAGGTACATGGTCATGGGCCACGTGCCTGACTTGCGGGAGCAGCCACGCGGTTTGCATCTCCGTCGGATGCAGACCGCAGAGCTGCTCCTGTCAGCTGTGGGCTTGGAAGGAAGGGGGGAAATGTATTATGTGTG
>NW_017309709.1:33670-46768 GCF_000935625.1 Nanorana parkeri | reverse complement strand
TTGGAATGGTTTGCAGTGTATTATTATGTGTTTGGGAGGGGGGGGATGTATTATTTCATGTGTGCAGGGGGGGCTTGGAAGCTGGGTTGAGGTGTATTATTTTATTTGTGCAGGGGTGATTGAATAAGTGTGTGTGTGTGTGTGTGTGTGTGTGTAGGGGGTTATTTATCTGTGTGTGTGTATATTAGGCCCAATTCACACCTATATTTCAGGTGCGATTAGGGATACCTGTGTCACAAACTTGCATTTTCCTGCAGCAGGAATCCCTAACCTGGCGTTTACATGCAGCAACTGTCACCCAGTCAAGTTAATGATCGGGTGACAGCTGCTGCATGTACATGCCTGCACACCGCATGTAATCATATGTAAGCCGGGGTGCTGCGCTTGGTTGTGTGTGATCCACCTTTTAATTGGTCTTTAAGTTGTGTGGAAATGTGAAAATATCACAAACTAAATACAGTGCCAGTGATCAAATCCTAATTGCGGCTGTATAATGAAAATACAAGTCGAAAAAAAGGAAGGTAAATGTGTTCGTGAATAAAAATTAAATATTATTAAATATTAAGTTAACAATGTAAATATCGCAAAATATGTGTAGCATATGTAAATAAAATATTGTCGTGTGAAAACAAGTTATATTGTGAATAATACATAAATAAATAAAATCTGGTTGAAAATTGTGTAGACGGGTGAATTATTCCATCTGGCAATCAAAAATTAGAAAATAAAAATATGAATAAATATGGAATAAAATCTAATTGTATGGCCAGTCAAAGGCTACAAGCCAAAGTGCACAAAAATCTTATAAAAACACATCTACTGATATAAAAGGTGAATAAAATATAGTGTATATAGAGGTGTATGATCGGGGATTGTAAGCAGCAAGATACTATTTTCCTCCGAGCAGCATTGGAAGTCAAGTGTCTTTTACTTATAGTTCTATTGATGAGTCCGCAGAGGGAAAAAAATTCTTCAATAATAGTCTCTCTGCCCTCTCCTGCCGTCAGGCTGCACTTCCTCTCATCGGCGGCGCCTGGACAGCCTCCAGCACGGATGGAGAACCCTCCGGAGAGACCAGCCAGGAAACGAGGGGGGAACCGACCACAGAAGAAAGAACAGGACTCAAGTGCAGATGCAAGATCCTTTATTCAAAAAGTTTAAAAATGATTGCACTTACAAACTTCCGTTGGTAAAACAGCATATGCAACCTGTGTAGAACCTCTTCCCAGGGTGTCAGCGAGGAAACGGAGCACTCCCTTTACGCGTTTCGTCCTGAAGACTTTTTCAAAAGGGTACTGTTTCCTATCTGACACCGGACCTTATATAGCCCGAATAATCTAGTTACACCTTCTTTTCACTGACTGACATATAATCCTCTACCTTGCTGGCCAGTTTACCACAAATCAGTACAGCTTTTTCAATAAGTGTGGTAATTGACCTGGAACAGTTCTCAATCAGTGTTCCAACATCTCCTTGGGATATATACATATAGATACATTATTAGAAAACAACTGTATTATAAAGATAGATACGTTATTAGAAAAGGTACATACATTATTAAAAAAGGACATTATTAAAAAAGGACATTATAAAAAAAGGACATTATAAAAAAAAAAAGTACATTATTAAAAAAGGACATTATAAAAAAAAAAAAAGTACATTATTAAAAAAGGTACATTATTAAGAAAGCTCATTGAGATACAACGTATAGACATTAAAAGCACTATGAGAGCGTTATAAGAGAGAGAGAGTGAGTGCACATTATTACATGTGAATCCGGTGTCAAAGAGTAATAGCTCAATTCGGACACTTGAAAACCTAGGGGGGGGCAATTGCCCCCCTGTAGCGACGCCACTGGTTGCAACCATGCTTTTCTTTAAAATGTTTTGGAACACTATGATCCACTTTTCCCTTTTTAATATTATTAATATGCTCCCTTACCCTAATTTTTAATTCTCTTGTGGTTCTCCCTATGTATTGGAGACCACAGGGGCATTCTAACATGTGCGTGACATGTGTACTTTTGCACGAAATAAAATCCCTCTTATGTTAGTATACAGAGATACTACATCTATAGTTCCTAAGTTCATACCGTTTTCATACTTGATAGTCGCCAATATATTAAGGATTTCTCCGCTGTCTCTGAGATAAGCTTTCGTCTGCTTGACAAGTGGTTGCAGGAACCAATCAATATATTCCCCCAGGCGTGATGTTAGTGAATTTATACCACTAATTATTGGTCTTCTTGGTGGTTTGATGGGGTCTTTGTGGATCTTGGGTAAACAATAAATAACCGGGACTCTTTGGGAAGCAGATATTTGTACTCCTTTTTGGTTAAAATTTTATTTTTCAATCCCCCTTTCAGCAATTGTTTAAGCTGTTTCCTGATTTCTAAGGTTGGATTTTTATTTAATTTTTTGTATGTATCCTGGTCGCCTAGGATATTTGACATTTCTTGCTCATAGTATGTTTTGTCCAGTAGGACTACTCCCCCTCTTTTGTCTGCTGGCCGGATAACAATTTCCTTCTTTTCTTCTAGGAGTTTTATTCCTTTGTCTATATGTTCCTTATTTCTTTTGTTCTTTATTTTCAGCATGTAATCATATGTTATACGATTACATGCAGTTACAAAAACAATCACTCCCCTTGGATAAACAATCGTGTATCCAGGGATAGTGATTGATTCTTAACTGCATGTAATCCTTAATATGATTACATGCGGTGTGCAGGCGTTTACGTGCAGCAGCTGTCACTCGATCATTAACTAGAAATGGGTGACAGTTGCCGCTTGTAATGTGCATACATTAACACTGGTGCTGTATATAGTAGCAGCCCCCATGGGACTTTAAAATGTGTCCAGTGCCCCCCGAGCAAATTGACTTTGAGACCCCTGATCTAGAGCTTCCCCTAGACCTGATGTGGATCCGCTTAAATAACTTCTTTATGAGCGGTGTCGTAAATCGCTAATGCATGGTGATGGTTTTACCCAGCTCAGCTAGATCCCCTTATAAATGAGCAATTGACAGGTTTAGATAAACACGCAGGATATGGTAACTTTAGTGACCCAGGTGACCTCAGAGTCACCCTAAGTCTTAAAACTGACATTATCAACCCAATTTCATAACTTGGAATTGGACGGTGATATTGTAGAACAAATTTCACAAATAGCTGTGTCTCAGGACAAAAGCGTACATACCGAAAATGGTTATGAAGGCCTGAAAGGCAACGTTAAACCTCCTTGGCTGGCCATCAGTCATACACCTACCCAATTTAGACTTGGTTAGAAGCTAATTTAATGAAACACAATAATCCATTGCCTACTTAGAAGTAGCTCATGATCCTAAAGGAATATGATTATTAAAATCAATGTTAACCATTTGGTAGGATCAGAGGAGGACATCATAAAGGTTTAGCCCTCCTGCTCTGCCTTCCCAGCCCTGACTTAGCGGCTGGCCCTGTCACATCCCCTAGAGGGCTGCGAAAAAGCTGCTGCAGTGACAGCTAAGGAGGATGTTGTTTAAACATCAAGAAGAGAGACTCCTTCAACATCAAGAAGTTTGTAACATCCCAGAAGAGTTCCCCTTTAATATCTGGAAATCATCTGTACAAGCCTTGCTTGGGGAAGAGCCATTCAGACTTCTCTTTTGTTTATTGAACTGGACTCTGTCAGAACTCATAACCCAGCACTGTTAAAGGAGAACTATGGGGTCAGTGCTTTTCCCCATAGTTCTCTTAAGGGTCACGGGAGGACACAAACTAGCGTCCTCCCGTCACCCTAAGCTCAGTATACCGCGAGCTACAGCTCACTATATACGGAGACGCCGCAGCCGGAACGGATCCTGACAATTCTGTCTGGATCCACCCAGCTGTGTGATTGACAGCTGGCTCTGCCTATCCAGAGGCAGAGCCAGCTGTGCCCGCCCTTCCCCCGTCCGTTCCGCCAGTCAGTGCTGGAAGATTGGACAGGGGAGAGGGATCCCTGCAGGGAGCTATGAGTGACAGTCATGGATCTTTGCAGGGATAGATTGAGAAGTGAGTGAGCGACGGTATGTGTTTGCTCACTTCCCGATCTATTGAGCCGACCTGTGACAGTCTCATTGTCACAGGTCGGCTAGAACTATGAGGTTGAGTGAATATCACTCACCTCATAGTTCTCCTTTAAGTATTCTCTATGTATCCCTTTTTATTTCACTGTTGTTATATATTTTCTCTCTTTATCAATATCTTTTTCTGTATATTTTCTGCACCGTTTCTTTTATTAAAGGACGGTCTTAACAATTGTTAAGCTTATCTCTACGCTCTAAATAAGAACCTAAAGTATCCTGCTCAGCTGGCCGAGGGACTAGTACGTTAATGAATGCTAAGGATCTATGTGAGAGGAATTAGGTGCCTGCAGGTTGGGGGTCGTGTCGTCATATTGTCAGATCTGTTTGGCCGGCCTCGATGCCTATTGGCTGGGAAGACGGCTTCCCAGCCAATCAGCATCCAGCCGGCCAAACAGAATAGAGTCGGCTTCCCGGGCAATCAAGAAGCCTTCCTGGCTTCCTGATTGCCCGGGAAGGCAGCTCTATGCTACCGGAAGTACTGGTATCGATACTCGGTATCGACAAGTACCGAAATATAAGTATCGGTACTCGTACTCGATACCGAAATACCGGTATCGGTGCATCCCTACAATTAACAAGATGCCTGGTCAGGACAACTGATTGTCCATTTGGTAATTACATAGTATTTAAGGTTGAAAAAAATGCCAAACTAATTTTTATATGTGAGAGTTAAAATGCGCGGTTGATAGACAATGCTTGTGGCGACTGCGTGTCCTTTTATCTTACACAACTATTACGAGGTGAAAAGTATTTGATGGACTAAAAAGGTATAATTCTGGAGACAAGATCGTCTTCTAGCTGACAATACCTGTGCTATTGTATCATTTATTTTAATTGCTCGTAGGGTTGCACAGATACCAAGTACAGTACTCAGTACAAGTACGAGTACAAGTACCGATACTTTTCCAGCTCCAAGACTACACTAGAGAAAAATTCAAAAGTTAGAAGGCCGCTGTCACGTGTAAGGAGCACACGGAGCTCCCGGGATTTGTACATCTCTGTTTTAATGTGCGATTTTGTTTTTATAAGTATAAATAAAGGGATGCACAGATACCAGTTTTGCGAGTACGAGTACTGATACATTTTTGTTTATTGTCATGTGACAGTTTTTCTAAAACAATACAGACTAATGATTTCAGGACAGTGGTGGAGCGCCAGAGCCAGGTCCCAGCTGCAACCCCGGTAGTTCTCATGAAAATGCCAAGTATCTGCACTGGTACTCGAAAAGTATCTGTGCATCCCTAATTGCTAGGGTTGATAGGGATGACTGTTGATGAATCTTGTGACATTCCCAGCTGACTTATCCTAAATACTCCTAGCACCTTGATCACCACGGGATAACTCATTGTTTCCATTCTATCTTTAATTTCGCAGTTATGACTGATTTGTCCATGTTACCCAATCATAAAAACCTAAAAAGTTCCTTTAACAACAAATAAACAACAGTCACCACTGATGAAGTAAGCTGAAACCGATGAAACTGTGACATGCCAAGTCACAGGCACATGTGGGTTACAATAAGTATTGATTCATAATTTGCCCATCGTATGAAGCAGACAAAAACCTCGAGAATTCATATCATGAGCAAAGCATTTGTTGATGATCCACAGATGGTCATAATGCCCGCAATCACCCTGCCCCAAAATGAACATTATAAAAAACATATACAGTTGACAAAACAAGCCCCCTATGTAAGAACCTATTGGTGGTGACAGGTGCTCTTTAAGGTGACACTAGGGGTCCGAAAGACCGCTAGTGTCACCTTTTCACTCCTACTAAGCTATTGGAGCGCAGATTGCCGCGCCTTGTTTCCCCGGCTCCGCTGCCCCTCCTGTGAGCTCAGGACCAACATCTCGGGTGTCACCAGGAAGCTGGCGAGGAGAGCGGTTGAAGTCCGTTCACCTTTCTCCTCCCCGCTCTATGGGACCCGGGAGCGATGCTGATTGCATCACATGCGGTCCCTCAGCTGTCATTGTTCGGCTGCAGAAGCTGGGCAAAAAGCCATTGGACTGCAATCTGCGCTCCAATAGCTTAGTAGGAGTGAAAAGGTGACACTAGGGGTCTTTTGGACCCCTAGTGTCACCTTAAAGAGCACCTGTCACTACTAATATGCTATCACATAGGGGGCTTGTTTTGTTACCTGTATATGTTTTTTATAATGTTAATTTTGGGGTAGGGTGATTGTGGGCATGTAAAATCCACATGCCATCAACATGGGGAGAGGAGTGCTTTGCGCGGGTTGGACCCACTTAAAAAGCACCTTGTCCCCATGTTGATGAGGACAAGGGCCTGTTCCACACAACCCTGGCCTGATCGTTGTGGGGGTCTGCGGGCGGGTTCTCTCTTAGGTCCTCTCCTCTGCTGATTGACAGGAGGCAGTGAGCTGAGCAACAGCCAAGCTGCTATTGGTTATCGCAATTCAAAATAGCCAATACCTGGATGTCTATTGCTCCCACAGAGGAGCGGACCTGACAGAGAAAGTTCTCTCTTAGGTCCACTCCTCTGTGATTGACATTGGGCAGTGGGCGAAGCAATAGCCAATCTCAATCTGAAATAGCCAATAGCAACCTTTATTTCACGAGCGATGTAAACATTTCGTCGAGCGGTGAGTGGTGGGTTTTTTGTTTTTCGTCAGGTCGGCGAGTGTCTGGATTCCAGGATCCGTGGATGATAAGATCGATGCTTGATTGACATTGTGTGATATTTCGTTTTTGTGTTTAATAAAGGAATTGTGAAAAAACGGTGTTGTGGGGTTTTTTTTCAAATAAAGGACTTTTTTTTTTTACAGTGTTTTGTTTTTATTTTTTATTTTAGTGTTTGGTAAATAAGTAGGGATAGCAATTACCACCTTACTGATTCAGGTGTGGCCTCTGGGTACCCCCTTCATGAAAGGGGACACTCAGGTTCAGAGAGGCCCCCATGCCCACAGACTCCCACAACCAGTGGGGCAGGATTGTGGGGAAGAGGCTCGTGTCCCATTCAACCTGGGGACAAGAGCATCTAAAAGGTTCCCCAAATGTCATTCAGAAGGGAATGAAGGAGCGGAGAGCTGTGCGTCATTCTGTGACAGCTCTCTGCCTCTTGGTTGATATCTGGGAATCGGATCTTGACTGTCAACAAAGGGGCAGAGAGCTGTCACAAAATGCAGAAAGGTTTTTTTTTGCTGTTGACAGTCCATACATGGGGACAAGGTGCTTTTCCAGTGGGTCCCCCCTGGCAAAGCACTCTCCCCATGTTAAGGGCATGTGACCTGGTATGGTGAAGAACGGGGGGCATCCTCATCCCCGCCCCCTTTCCTTCTCTGCCAGGCTGCTGCTGAGATCATGGGTCTGGTAAGGGATTTTAGGGGGGACCCAAAAACTACAACAATTTAAAAAAAAGTGTGGGGTCCCCCATAAAATCCCTTATTAGACCATTGATCTGAGCAGCAGCCTGGCAGAGCAGGAAAGGGAGCGGGAATGAGGGTGCTGTGCTGTGCTCTTCCCCTCTCACCTGAGGGTGCCCCGACTTCTGCACCATACCAGGTCACATGCCCTCTCACTGTCTACACTGCTCACCGCAGTGAGGAGAGACTCAACGGCGGAGGACAGAACCAGAGGAGAGAGGTAAGTGCAGGGGGGAGGGGAGGATGGACCAGCTGCAGACTTTTTACATGTCATCTCGGCGACATCGCCGAGATGACATGTAAACGAACAATCGGCTTCCCTCACTCTACATTTAGTCTGGCTTTGTACAAAGCCGGACTAAATGTAGAGAGGGCAATTTACCGCCCGACGCCCAGAACTTCCCCACAAGGACACCGCTGCCGCCCCTCTGCGCTTGCACCTACAAGATAAATGATATAATCAAGCTTAAAATCGTTTAAAAGGATGTCAGCTGTAAGCGGCGAAGACAGATATTCCTTGACGCGTTTCGTTGATTTAACTTTTTCAAAAGGAGTCAATTGACTCCGTTTTAAACGATTTTAAGCTTGATTATATCATTTATCCTGTAAGTGCAATCTACTTATTTTTCAAGAAAAGAAATAAACCTTTTTAAATTACTACACTTAGAAGGTCCCGCCTTCTTTTTTTTTTTTCATCTTCCCCTGGGAGCTCTTTTCTTTCAGCAAATAATGTGGAATTGTTCAAGAAACTTTTGGTAATATACAGGGGTACAGGTACTATACAGGGGTACGGGTACTCCTAGAATGAGATCCTAATAGGTTGGACTTGATGGACTAATGTCTTTATTCAACCTCAAATACTATGTAACTATGTAACTATGTAACTATGTAACTATTTACTGGATTTTATATATAGGCGCTTTTATTGATTGTTTATTCACATATTATTGCTTCATGACTATGCTTATACGGATGCTTTCAATATAACTGATTTGTTTAGCCAGCTAAAGCTCACCACACACATACAATACACTCAAGTACCACCGGGTTGTGTTTTGCAGCTTCAACCACTAATTCACTATCACTAGTGGAGACATCTACTTTATATTTAACATTTTTTTTTTATTTTGTTATCTGAAGGTGATCTCCCCCCTTTGGTTTTGAGAGATCACTTTCACACCCATTCACAACTAGACTGAGCGCAACTTATCTGCCACACAATGGGGTTTCTTAATTAGTATTGGGGTGCCCAGACCTTCCTATCGTTGCCCCGGCCCCCACCCCTCTTTGAGGGCAAAATAGGTGGTCATTCCCTTCTTGGTAAATTGGTTTTCGAGGTCCCTCAAACCCCTAGAATATTCAGTTGTGCGTGCGGGTAAGAAATTGAAAAAAAATATATCCACACCACACCATAACACCACCTAGTGGCCATAAGGTGAAATTACATATGAAAAATCCAAAATCTATTCCCTTGTAAAGAAAGTAAATAACATTTGTTTTGGCATATACCTGTATCTGTACGGAACAAACGCTCACAGATATTCACCGGGGAGAATGCCTCTGTGAATTGTTTATAGACTCCAAGTTTCTATCTATCGTCCATTTTATAGCTGCTCCAAGGTTAAAGTGACATTAAACCCTCAGATTTTTTTAACATAAACCAATACTGTAATGTGCGCCTTACTGTAATCCATGGTTGTTTCCCTTCTCTTTGCTGCTCTTCCTTTTAAATCCTCATGTCTTCTCATGCTGGGGGAGAAGTTCCCTTTGCAGCTGAGTGCCTCCTCCTGTAGTGCTGGCTCAGGTTGTGAACCTACACACAGACACCGTGTATCCATTCCTGAGACAAGGCAGTCTGCTGCAAAACAGAAGTTCTGCCCAGCATGAGAAGAGATACAGATTTAAAAGGAAGAGCAGCAAAGAGAAGGGAAACAACCATGGATTACAGTAAGGCGCACATTACAGTATTGGTTTATGTTACAAAATCTGAGGGTTTAATGTCACTTTAAAAGATAATCACATTTCTGTTCCTTATTTGTGTCTTGCAGAAAAAGTGGGGGGAAAAAATAATAATTCAGGTTTTCTTTTACACCCCATAGATAAACATTTTAAAGGTCACATGATTCTGATACAACTGGCTGTACATGAGGGATTAGTGTTTCCCCATAGCTGTGATTTTTTTAGTAGTTCCCAAATGTCTTTTGTTCCCGTACTCTAACTACAAGGTGTAGCTGTTGCTTGCACAAGACATAAGCTGTTTCTACATAAAGGATTGCATCCAAGGAGAGGTAACAAAGCTTCTCAAAGAAGTCCACATTGTTTCTGTTTACTGCTGTATATTTATTTGATCAGGTAGTCAATCATTACCTAATCAAAATCTAAAGATCCTTATTTCACATTCCGGAGATATCAGACATATCTGGGAGATCGCACTGAGCTAAGCCCGGCAACAATGCAGTCCTCTGTACAGAGACATCTAGAGGAGATAAAAACTATACATGTGCACTGCCAAAAAATTTGTTTAGTTTCGTTTCGTTTTAAATTCGGATTTGTGTTATTTCGTTTTTCAGGATTCGGATGTGAAAGTCAATTCGGATTCGGAATTCTGATTCGCACAAAATTCGTTAGCGTTAGTACGAACGTTCGTTTCGTTTTCTGTTCTTATTCGTTTCGTTCGTTCGTTTGCAGCAAAAGTGACATTTGAGGGGGAAAAATATTTTTCTCCTTCTCTAATGTCACTTTGCTCCAACGAACGAAACGAATAAGAAACGAATAAGAACAGAAAACGAAACGAACGTTCGTACGAACGCTACCGAATTTCGGAAGTGGAAATTCGGATTCGTTTGCATTCGTTATGTCTGTAATTCGGAATTCGGATACATCCGAATGTCCGAATTTCCGAAAATTCGTCCGAATTTCGATTCGGAACGAAACGAATCGCACATGTCTAATAAAAACTTCCAGAAACTGCCGAGGATACTACAGCGCTGGAATATTATTGTCCATCCAGGAGACTGATAGGTACCTGACTTCAAGGGTGAGATAAAGACAGCGGGGAAAACCATGATAGAGAACATTGACAGCTTTCACGCGGATCTCTTTCTCCATCTACAGATAGACTTTCCTGTCATGAAGCTGCAACATGTCACCGATTGGGAATCCTTAGAGAAAATTCTGGAATCAAAATCTTTCAAGGGAAGAAGAGACCACGAGAGACCTGAATTCAGAGACCTGTCATTCTGGAGTGCAGACATCTGTCCAGATGACATTGAGAATGCGCGACAACAGGCCTATGACAAAGTCCAACATGTGAGAAATGCAGAGAGGTTCCAGACAGAGATAAAGGAACAATACGCCACCTCCCCGGCGTTTGATAAATCTGCTTCTCGGTATGGAAACTTCAGACTTTCCTTCCCATTGTCCTACCTTCTGTCTCTGTACAAGAATCAGCACTGCGGAGGTGAGGAACCACAACTGAGGGTCCTGGGCACTGATATCTACAAACAGGAGATTGCTCACTACATCCTAGTTCACAGTCCCACCACTGACCAGTTCAATGACCTTCCAATAGTGCCAACTGTTCAGAACAGCTCTGGACCTCTTCCCTTTGTCTACTGGATGGAAGAAGAATTGTACTGGAGGCCGGAATCCACCTCCACGTCTCTGAAGCTGAAGATCTTTGAAGAAAAATGTGAGGTGAGATCTGCGGACCCTCCTTCTCGTTCTCGAAGATCAGAGCCCTGGCGTAAAAAGCGCGCCTATGAACCTCGCTGTGTGTGGAATCAGCTGGTGTTTGCCTTTCATCTTCCTGGCAATGGACAGCTTCAACTCCCTATGTCACAGCTTCTGAGCAACCTGACTCCTTGTGACACCCTACAGCCTTTCTTAGGCCAAACACCGATGCAGAAACATGAAGCCAAGGATATGATAAGAAGAGTCAGGGAAAAGTTTGGTAGAGAGATGGCAGAGCCAGAGAGACAATCACAATGACCTCATGGGGTATGTGCTGGGTGTATCTCTGTCATTTCCATAGTCTGTTTTCGGTAGCGTTCGCACGAACGTTCGTTTCGTTTTCTGTTCTTATTCGTTTCGTTCGTTCGTTTGCAGCAAAAGTGACATTTGAGGGGGAAAAATATTTTTCTCCTTCTCTAATGTCACTTTGCTCCAACGAACGAAACGAATAAGAAACGAATAAGAACAGAAAACGAAACGAACGTTCGTACGAACGCTACCGAATTTCGGAAGTGGAAATTCGGATTCGTTTGCATTCGTTATGTCTGTAATTCGGAATTCGGATACATCCGAATGTCCGAATTTCCGAAAATTCGTCCGAATTTCGATTCGGAACGAAACGAATCGCACATGTCTAATAAAAACTTCCAGAAACTGCCGAGGATACTACAGCGCTGGAATATTATTGTCCATCCAGGAGACTGATAGGTACCTGACTTCAAGGGTGAGATAAAGACAGCGGGGAAAACCATGATAGAGAACATTGACAGCTTTCACGCGGATCTCTTTCTCCATCTACAGATAGACTTTCCTGTCATGAAGCTGCAACATGTCACCGATTGGGAATCCTTAGAGAAAATTCTGGAATCAAAATCTTTCAAGGGAAGAAGAGACCACGAGAGACCTGAATTCAGAGACCTGTCATTCTGGAGTGCAGACATCTGTCCAGATGACATTGAGAATGCGCGACAACAGGCCTATGACAAAGTCCAACATGTGAGAAATGCAGAGAGGTTCCAGACAGAGATAAAGGAACAATACGCCACCTCCCCGGCGTTTGATAAATCTGCTTCTCGGTATGGAAACTTCAGACTTTCCTTCCCATTGTCCTACCTTCTGTCTCTGTACAAGAATCAGCACTGCGGAGGTGAGGAACCACAACTGAGGGTCCTGGGCACTGATATCTACAAACAGGAGATTGCTCACTACATCCTAGTTCACAGTCCCACCACTGACCAGTTCAATGACCTTCCAATAGTGCCAACTGTTCAGAACAGCTCTGGACCTCTTCCCTTTGTCTACTGGATGGAAGAAGAATTGTACTGGAGGCCGGAATCCACCTCCACGTCTCTGAAGCTGAAGATCTTTGAAGAAAAATGTGAGGTGAGATCTGCGGACCCTCCTTCTCGTTCTCGAAGATCAGAGCCCTGGCGTAAAAAGCGCGCCTATGAACCTCGCTGTGTGTGGAATCAGCTGGTGTTTGCCTTTCATCTTCCTGGCAATGGACAGCTTCAACTCCCTATGTCACAGCTTCTGAGCAACCTGACTCCTTGTGACACCCTACAGCCTTTCTTAGGCCAAACACCGATGCAGAAACATGAAGCCAAGGATATGATAAGAAGAGTCAGGGAAAAGTTTGGTAGAGAGATGGCAGAGCCAGAGAGACAATCACAATGACCTCATGGGGTATGTGCTGGGTGTATCTCTGTCATTTCCATAGTCTGTATTTTCATATTACAAAGCTGTATTTAACCTAACAAGATATATCTTTATCATTGCACTTACAGTTGTATTTAAAGAGACCCTGTCACTAACCTAGAAAATGACAGGTAAAAGCACAGAATAATCAAGCATTTACAATGCTTACTTGGGGGG
>NW_017309709.1:23000-32934 GCF_000935625.1 Nanorana parkeri | reverse complement strand
GGTCTTTCCTTTATTTTAATGTATTGTTATGTTTGCAATGTGTCTTTGAAAATTTGACTAATCCAGTAGAGACGTAACCCCCTACCTCCATGCACATAATAGTCCTCAGGGACGACCACACACCAATGATTAAGGGAGTATTAAGCACTGAACACCAATGATTAAGGTGGCACTGTCCACTGAACACCAATGATTAAGGCGGCACTGACCACTAATCACCAATGATTAAAGGGGCACTGATCATTGCAAACTTATGATTAAGGGGGCACTGAATGCCAGGGATTAAGGGAACATTGAGTACTGCTCACCAATGATTATTAGGGGACTGACCACTGAACATTAAGGATTAAGGAGACACTGAATACCAGTGCTTAAGGGAACATTGAGTACGCCTCACAAATGATTATAGGGGCACTGACCACTAAACACTAGTGATTAAGGAGGCACTGAATTCCATTAATTAAGGGAGCACTCACATCTGAACACGAATGCTTAAGGAGGCACAGACCACTGAACACCAATAAATAAGGGGCACTGACCACTAAACACCAGTGATTAATGGGGCTCTGATCACTGATTGCCAATGCTTAAAGGGACACTGACCGCTGAACACCATCGATTAAGGGGCCACAGAATCCCAATGTTTAAGGGGGCATTGACCACTAAACACCAACATTTAAGGGGTGTTCACCATTGACCATCATTTAAGGGGGCTCTGTACTACCCACTGTGTACAATGCTTACCGATATACACTGCACAAGGTGCTCATTGTCTCCACAGTTACTGGTTGCTAGAAAGTCCACAACTTTCTTAATTAAGTTCCCCTTTGAGGTGCTCTCAGACAAAGTTTTGGGTCTCTTTCTATATTCTTTGTGCAGAAAACAATGGAAGTAAAGATGATTCTATAGGTATTAGGACTGCATCATACAGTATGTGTGTGGTTTACACAATGAGTAAACCCAGACTCTATTTAGCCATGCCCAATGTAAGCCACAACAACTGTTTGGCGTGATCTGGCCCCATCCAGTGTTCACCAAGACATGCTTTGTCCCTGATATTTTGTAAGCCATATTGTAAGAGCGTGGTTCTCCTGAATGGGCGTCCAGCTAAAAACATTGAAATAAAGGAATTTTGGTGATATTTGTGATCACTCCAGACCTGCTATGAGGTGCTAGAGAATGTACCACGATTTGTTACAGCTCATCATGATGAATCTTAAGGTGCCCAAACACTGTACGATTCTCGTACGAGAATGGCGGGAAATCCCGCGATCGTACGAGAATCGTACAGTGTATGGAAGGCGTGCGACCGTTTCTACTGTACGGTCGCAAGTCTTTCGTCGAACAAGCAGGCTTGAAAACCCGCCGGGAATCGTACGATTCTCGACGGGTTAGTGGCCTGCTTGTTCGACAACTGCCGAACGGGCCGGTGTGCGCACGCGCACACTGCCCGTTTGCAGTGATCGGAAGCCCGCCCCTCACTGTGGTCATCGGAAGCCCGCCCCTCAGCGGGGCGGGCTTTCGATGATCGCAAGTACGATCTGCCCGTCCAAGATGGGCAGATCGTACGAGCTTTCAATGAGCTTACGACCATCGCAAGACAAAGGTGGTATCTTTTACAAATATGTGTGTTGAAGAACCGGTCTCCTGCTTGTGAGGATCGCTGAACAATACTGCAACATCATAAGCAGGGCCGGATTCCCGGCAAGGCCACCAAGGCCCGGTCTCGGGGCGGCACGCAACAGAGGGGCTGCACACGTTTGAAGTCACCCGACGCCCAGAACATGGAGCTCCGGGCACCGGGCGGTAATTTGTTTTCTACATTTAGCCCTGCTTTGCACGAGCCGGGCTAAATGAAGAATGGGGGAAGCCGCTTGTTTCTTTACAAGTGATCTCGGCGATGTCGCCAAGATCACTTGTAATAACACTGCAGGCTGTCCGTCCTCCCTCGCCCGCACCTACCTCTCTCCATGCTGCATCCTCCCGGCTCCGCCCTCTCCTCGCTGGCCGCCGACGTCCTCAAGATGGAGAGCGATGAGCAGAGCGGCAGGGTTAAAACTAACCCTGCCGCTCCGTGTACACGGTGAGAGGGGAGAGATGTCCTCTTTAGCAAAAATTTGATGGCATCCCTGGCGAAGCCAGAAGGCACCCGTGTCGAGGGAGGCTGATCTACCCCTTACGTCATACTATTTGATACAATTGTTTCCTTTGCTGCCATCTAGTGTTCATCCTCATAGCTGCACCCCCAGTTTGTACATTGGCCACACTCTAATGCACTATATTGCCAATAGTATTGGGACGCCTATGGGTATGTTGGACCATTTGTGAGGTCAGGTACTGATGTTAGATGTCTAATTCATCCCAAAGGTGTTCTATCGGGTTGAGGTCAGGACTCTGGGCAGGCCAGTCAAGTTCCTTCACTCCAAACTCCCCCATCCATGTCTTTATTCCCTGAAAAACACCCCCCCCTCCCCCATAATCCCCTCCCCCACCAAACTTTACACTTGGCACAATGCACGACAATGGTCAATTAACGAACATAACAAACCCTCCAACTCAATCCCCCTTTAGATTAATTGACGCAACACTGGTATTGGATTTTATTAAGTACAAAGCCAGATAGCACATCTTAACAAAATAACTGACAGTGGGAATTAAGGTCCTTGAAGTGCATCCCACAACAAACCAACCAGTACCAGCCCACACGGCCCCCAGCCGCTTCACACCGCCTCGGGGACTTTGCAGTAGAACAGCAGATACTAAGTGACTGATGACCTGACCCGTTCACCCGGGGATGCCATACCTGAGACGGCTCCCCACTCTCAAGTAAACACCAACTGCGTATGTTGCTCCTCAAGGAACCTAATACCCCGCACAGCTGCAGTGACAGTGGTAACAGGAAGAAAATCAAATTAGACAGAAAAATGCTAAATTAACAAACAAGAAGCAAAGACCACAGACATGGAGGGCGGGCGCTGCTTCCACGCTGCTGACTTAGTCTGGATCTGGAACTTTCTCTCCTCAGGGATCCACCTACGCTCCTCCTCTCAGTAACCCGACCCAATCAGGTAAGTGCCCCCATCTTAACCTCCCTTATCCCTAGGGACAAATTAACCCTCGCAGCCAGTGGCGTCACAAGGGGGGTGCGGGGGGTGTCACCATTAGAGTGAGAGAGGAGGGGACCCCTCCTCTCTCTGCCGGCATCCATCACCAAGATGGCTGCCGGCAGGTATCAGAACATCGTCGCGCGCGGTGACGTCTCGGCGAGGGTGACACCCGGTAACCGCTCCGGGTAGGGTTGCCACCTGTCCAGGATTCACCCGGACAGTTCGGGTTTTGAATGCTGTGTCCGGGTTTCATGGCAGCAGAAACCCGGACACAAGATGGCAGGCAGGCAGACAGGGGCAACCAAAATTAAGATAGGGGCTACTGGCCCCCCACTGAAAATAGTCCCAACTATGATATTTACATATGAAAGGGCGGCGCTATTTACATATGAATAAGCCACAACTCATTCTCCATATAAAAATGTCCGTGTATCGCTAGAGTGTTCGAGTTTCGCTTGAAGAAAAGGTGGCAACCCTAGCTCCGGATGTCACCCAGCCTCGGGACGCCCCTGCTCGCAGCACCCACTTTTTGCCTCTCCAAACCCATGTCATGCAGGCCTTACACAGACGCCTCCGTCTGATGTTCCCGGCCTTTCTGTCAGGCAAGTGCCGTTCCCCAGGCAAAGTGACAACATGCCTTTACAACATGGGGAACAAAAGTAGCCCCCCCTCCAGAAGGAAGGACAGTGTCAGAGATGATTGGAGGGTCCACAGCCGAGTGATACACAAATAAGATACATTTTTGTTAATAGTTAGGGTAGTTGAATGTATTTTTAATATTTAACTCCTGAGTTTAGTGTTTCTTTAAATTCGGCGGCTGCGTGGAACTTTTGCTCCTCAGCCTCCAGTCCTCTGCCACTATGGGTGAAGGTGCTGCTAGGAACCTTAACATCCTGCTGCAGTTTCTGAGGGAAGACTTTTCAGGGACGCAGCAAGTCTGTTAGCAGAGAGAGAGACTTGTGAGGGGTGTTTAGTGTCTCCTTCCCCCTCCTCACCCATCTATACTCTCACAGCTGCAGACATCGGGAGAGGGGGCCTGACAGGGGCCAGTGACAGCAATGAGATTCCACTTCCTGACCTGACTGGAAGCACACGCTGGAAATTCAACCACAGCCCTCCGGATCAAGTAAGACCCATACACCTTGTATTAGGGATGAGTGATCGACTCCTCACTCCTTACACCAGGGGTGGGCAAACTCCGGCCCTCCAGCTGTTGTGAAACTACAAACCCCCATGAGACATTGCAAGATTCTCACAGCCACAGACATGACTCCCAGAGACAGATGCATCATGGGATTTGTAGTTTCACCATAGCCGGAGGGACAGAGTTCGCCCACTCCTGCCTTACATGCATGGGGGTCCGGGTACTTCTCTGGGGGACATGTATGGGGGTCCGGGTACTGCTCTGGGGGACATGTATGGGGGTCCGGGTACTGCTCTGGGGGACATGTATGGGGGTCCGGGTACTGCTCTGGGGGACATGTATGGGGGTCCGGGTACTGCTCTGGGGGACATGTATGGGGGTCCGGGTACTGCTCTGGGGGACATGTATGGGGGTCCGGGTACTGCTCTGGGGGACATGTATGGGGGTCCGGGTACTGCTCTGGGGGACATGTATGGGGGTCCGGGTACTGCTCTGGGGGACATGTATGGGGGTCCGGGTACTGCTCTGGGGGACATGTATGGGGGTCCGGGTACTGCTCTGGGGGACATGTATGGGGGTCCGGGTTCTGCTCTGGGGGACAGGAATCAATGACAAAACAAAAAAAAATACAGTTTTTAAAGGGGCAGTGATTTTTACATCACTTAAAGGGTAAGAATAAAAGTGAAAAATCCCTTCAAATGGCGCCTGGGGATTCCCCTTAACCTGCCTGTGAAGTGACAGATCTGTACGATGTATTGAACCTGCTGCATCAAAACTGACATTTCTAAAAAAAAGTTCCCCTCCCAAACAATACCAGACGCTTTGTCTGATAGGAATGTTAGGAGGGACCAATTCTTTAAAAACAACTGCGTAGGTGTGACGCGTTATATCTTAGTGGACTTTTTCAGACACACATAGATTTGCAATAGAGACAGAGATTTTGTTTATTTATTGACATAGAGCTGGTCACACAATGGAAGGTGCCACCTAAACAGACCAAACTGGTTTGTTTCACAATGGTGTAGCCCGTCCTGTATTGATTCGTATCATAATGGGATGGTTATCGTAAACCGTAACACCTAGCCTGGTCAAGACTCAAATCAAATCTGGACTACTGATGGCAATTTATGATACAACGCTGCCACCTAGAGGTGGGAAAGTGAAATGCATGGCATTTCATTTTCCTAAAAGTGTAAAAGTGAAAGGGGCAGCGCTTCCAAAGTGGGAGGCCAGTTTTCTCTCAATAAAAAGCGAGTAGCTGAAAAGGTTCGGAGCACTTCACAAAACGAGGGCTTCACAGGAGGGGGACAGTACAAGGGCACTTCACAAGACGAGGGCTTCACAGGAGGGGGGCAGTACGAGGGCACTTCACAAGACGAGAGGACTTGCTTCAAGACCAGGACATACAAAGGATACAGCAGAGAGTGCAACGAGAAGCCATTTTCCTAGGCCAAGAAGTCCTGCTCATCACGGAATTTGTGGAGCCTGCGGCCTGAGCTATGTACGTTTTCAGTGTTTCCCCTCCTAGAAATCATACATGTACTAGAAGATAGTGTAGTGAATGTGAATGTTTGTAGCAGCCAGTCTTGTTTTTGGCCACATGCCCTCGGCACTGGGAGGGTGCTTTTCCAGGGTTGTCCCTGGAAAAGCACCTTGACGCTGGGGACAAGGGCCTCGTCCCCACAACCCTGACCCGGTGGTTGTGGGGGTCTGCGGGCAAGGGGTCTTATTTGCATCGGGGGTACCCATTTAATTAAGGGGACACCCAGATGCCGCCCCCCTCTTGTGAATAAGTAAGGGGTACTTGTACCCCTACCCATTCACTAAAGTGTTCAAAAATAGATTAAATAAAAACACCAGACTTTCATCAAAAATCCTTTTATTTTTTTTAAAAAATGGATCCACCGACGTAATCCAAGGTCAATGATGACGTTCAGCGTTGTCCACGACGAAATAAAAAATAAATAGAAATAATAATTTAAAAAAAACCCGCTGCCTGCCGACCCGTCCGCTCCCCGCCGACTCTCGCCGCATAATGGCGTTTTGACAGATGCCGGCAAAACATACACAATTGGGCAGAGCTAGCGGTGACAGCTAGCTCCGCCCAATTGTGTCATTTACCGACATCTGATAGGCGAGACATGATTGGGCAGAGCCATCATGACTTTGCCCAATCATGGCTCTAACTCAATACTGAGCTCTGTGGTCAGGTGCAAGCCTTTAACCAATTAGAGCTTCAGAGGGTGCTTTGCCTTGTGGCACGTTGCGCGTTTCAACAGACCGCGAACGTCCCAAAAAGTTCGGCGAACGCTCGAACAGGCAGCCCATCTCTAGTTATAATCTCTACACCAACACACCAATGAAAGCTTGGGAAATGGGGGGTGGGGGGTTATCGTTTGAAGCCCCCACTTTGGGTAAATCAATAAAATGGATACCAAACATGTCAAGCATTACAATTTATGGTGCTCAAAATGTTCCACAAGCGATAGATTACAAGCTTTTACTGCTCATCAGTGTGGAGTAAACAGCAAATTGTGGTCCTAGAATTATTGCTCTCACTCCGATGTTCACAGCGACACCTAACACGTGGTATGGTAGCTCTTACCCCCCCCTTCATTGGCGACCGATAAAAGCGAAATCCAGACTGTAGATACGATGCTGAAGGAACTTTATTGTAGAACTTCAGGGAGAGAGAGAGGTTTAGGGCAGAGGAACATCCCAGCTGGTGTAGACTTCTTTAGTAACTACGGACTCCGCAGACCAGGACCTTTAAGCCAAATGTGGCAATCTGTGTTTAGAGCACCAGGCTGAGCAGTACTTGAAATCAGACATTATCAGTCATCTTCATCCTTGGTATTAGTAATAGCCAGTGGTCCCCCAGACTCAGGCCTCAGTGTAAGCACATTGCTAGTCACTAGGCTTCAGGCCTAGCCAAATCGGACAGTCAGCAGCAGCCTCCTCCCAGGCAGGGCCCAGGGGAGAAGAAGCCTCACATGGTCTGCCCCGAATATACAGTATACTGTATTTGCTGGCGTATAAGACTACTTTTTATACTTAAAAACATCCCCCGAAAATTGGGGGTCGTCTTATACGCGGGGTATACAATGTGAACCTTTAGTTCGTTTAGGCCAAGCTGGCCCAAAACGAACATCCCTAATCTGTCAGCCCGCTGGATGTGCGGTAATACTGTATCTGCGGTAGCTTCGGCTACATACAGTAGCTGAGCCAATCACGGCGAGCGATGTACACAACCTCTGCCAATCCAAGCAAGCTTTGTATTCATTAATAGAATACATTGCTCACCATGATTGGCTCAGCGCGGTATACTGTATGTAGCTGTATTACCGCACATCCATCCATGATGTTTTTAAATGGTGTTGCCTCGGAAGTGGGGTAGTCTTAGGTCTCGAACGCGCTACAAAACGTTCAGGTGTGAACGAGGGCTTATATGACGAGCATAGCCCAAAACCTATGTTTTAAGTGGAAAATTAGGGGGTCGTCTTATACACCCAGTCGCCTTATACGCCGGCAAATACGGTATGTCCTCTCCCAGCATGCACCACTGACTATGAACCTCCTAGTGATTGGCCAGGGAGACATTGTCAGAGCAAAATGAAAACCAGACAAGCATAAGGTGCTAGTTAAAATATTTATTAAGAACAGTATCCGCAGGAGCAAGCAAAAATCATATACCGGAAAAAGCCAAGGTCAGGAGCCGGAGAGGGTAGTCGTCCAAGCCAGGTCAGGAACACGGGGATCAGCGTTGTCAGGAGCAGGAACCTGAAGAGAAGACAGTCAGCCAGGGTCGGGTCATACACAGAATCAGGATACTCAGAACAGCAGGGATGCACTATGAGCTAAGACCACACAGGGGCAAGGACAGACTGGACTGAGTGGTTTATATAGTGAGTGGAGTGACATCATCACTCAGAGACAGGAAACTCCCATCTGACTCACTGTAATAGGCGAGCACTGCAGGGACCAGGTGCGGGTGGCCGTCGCGGTCATGCGCAGGCGCGGCGGGGATCGATAGCCCCAGCTCTCCGTGGGAATGCGGTGACGTCTGGGGAACGTCTCCGTCGTCGCCTCGCGCAGGCGCGCCGCGGTCCTCCTTCATCCCACACCTCAGGGCCGTCTAGGTCGGGCGCAGGCGCGCCGGGAAGCTCCGCCCCTCCAAGACGCAGCGCTCGGCATAAAGCCGAGTCACGGTAATTGATCGGCGTCTTTCCGTTGATCGTGGAAGGACGCTGATCAATCCAGCGTTCCCTCGCCTCCACACCACCAGACTCGACTCACCCACTGAAGACTGCCACCACCAGCAGAACCGCAAGTAATCTGGGCCAGGCAAACTGAAGCCCAGGTCTCCTATGCATAACGATATAGCCCTATCTGCATTGCTCACAGCTGTCACTGCACCTTAAACTGCCTGAACTGTTTCCATTGCTCTCAGCCGTTCACTGTACCTTAAAACAACCTGTACTATTGCATTGCTCTCAGCTGTTCACTGTACCCTAAAACAACCTGTACTATTGCATTTCTCCCATCAGTAGCTGTACACTCCAACCGGTCGTGCATTACTGCCAGGCAATAACCATTCGTGTGCCTGTGTTCCCCATTCCCTACTGTGTATACGGGGCGTGATGTACCGCAGCCTCCCAAACGCCAAAGCACATACAAAACTGGGCATTCTAGGGAGGAGCTGATATTCTGATTCCCGTTCCTTAACCCTCTCCATTCCGCAGTTGAGATCCCTAGAGGGTATTCGGCCCTCTCCCGAGGCGAGCATTACACTCACTCAGATGATGCTCTCCTCCTGTCTGGCCATAAGAGGGAGCCTGGGAGTAGTGAGCAACCAGAGTCTGCTCAGGCACAGAAGGAAACACAGGCGAGTAAAAAGACAGCCAAGCCAGCATGCTGCAAACCAGATAAGTCAGGGTGGAACCCTGACACACATACAGTAGACATTCATAACAATCTGTTATCGGTTGCTCTGCTCTGTGGCAACGATACACCCAGCAGCAGGCAGATTCAAACGATAACAGATTGTTTAGGGGAAACCTACTTTACTTTGTTTTATCATTTAGATGGCACTTCAGCCATAAGGATATAAGGGAGGATACAGAAGGTAGAAGAGCTTACACTCTATTAGGGTATAAGGGAGAATACAGAAGGTGGAAGAGCTTACACTCTATTAGTGTATAAGGGAGGATACAGAAGGTAGAAGAGCTTACAATCTATTATGATATAAGGGAGGATACAGAAGGTAGAAGAGCTTACACTCTATTAGGATATAAGGGAGGATACAGAAGGTAGAAGAGCTTACACTCTATTAGGGTATAAGGGAGGATACAGAAGTGGAGGAGCTTACAATCTATTAGGATATAAGGGAGGATACAGAAGGTAGAAGAGCTTACACTCTATTAGGATTAGAAGGTAGAAGAGCTTACACTCTATTAGGGTATAAGGGAGGATACAGAAGGGGAGGAGCTTTGAATCTATTAGGATATAAGGGAGAATACAGAAGGTAGAAGAGCTTACAATCTATTAGGGTATAAGGGAGAATACAGAAGGTGGAAGAGCTTACACTCTATTAGGATATAAGGGAGGATACAGAAGGTGGAAGAGCTTACAATCTATTAAGCTATAAGGGAGGATACAGAAGGTAGAAGAGCTTGCAATCTAT
>NW_017309709.1:20069-21892 GCF_000935625.1 Nanorana parkeri | reverse complement strand
GAGCTTACAATCTATTAGGATATAAGGGGAGGATACAGAAGATGGAAGAGCTTACACTCTATTAGGGTATCAGGGAGGATACATAAGGGGGAGGAGCTTACACTGTATTAGTGTATAAGGGAGGCTACAGAAGGGGGAGGAGCTTACAATCTATTAGGGTATCAGGGAGGATACATAAGGGGGAGGAGCTTACACTGTATTAGTGTATAAGGGAGGCTACAGAAGGGGGAGGAGCTTACAATCTATTAGGGTATCAGGGAGGATACATAAGGGGAGGAGCTTAATATCTATTAGGGTATACGGGAGGATACAGAAGGGGAGGAGCTTACAATCTATTAGGATATAAGGGAGGATACAGAAGGTGGAAGAGCTTACAATCTTATAGGGTATCAGGGAGGATACAGAAGGGGGAGGAGCTTAATATCTATTAGGATATAAGGGAGGATACAGAAGATAGAAGAGCTTACAATCTATTAGGGTATCAGGGAGGATACAGAAGGGGGAGGAGCTTAATATCTATTAGGAAATAAGGGAGGATACAGAAGGGGAGGAGCTTACAATCTATTAGGGTATAAGGGAGGATACAGAAGGGGGAGGAGCTTACAATCTATTAGGGTATAAGGGAGCCTGCGTGGATCTTGGCAACATTGTCAAGACCCTTCCTGGCTGCTGAATGGCTCGGTGCTGTCAGCAGCTGCAGTCTAATAACAAGTGATCTTGGCGACATCACCGAGATCACTTGTAAAGAAACAAGCGGCTTCCCCCGTTCTTCATTTAGCCCGACTTGTGCAAAGCCGGGCTAAATGTAGAAAACAGCTTACCGCTCGGCGCCCGGAATTCCATGTTCCGGGCGCCAGGAGACTTCAAACCTGTGCCCTGCCGCCCGGAGGCCGGGCCTCGGTGGCCTTGTCGGGTATCCGGCCCTGCGCGTACGAGCTTCTGATATGGCTTGTTTCAGTTTTGTTTTTTCATGGGGAAAAGACTGTTTTATCCCAACTGTGAGCGTGGGTGGTGCTCTTTATTGCTGTGTGACCCATTGATGTATTTCTTGTCCTTGTTCCTCAGATATGTTCCGTGCTCATCAAGAAGCTGCCAGCTGAACATTTAACCGTGACATGGGGACCGCAAAGAACACGGATGGACTGTGACACCTTTAACCCTAAAACTATATTTGGGCATACATAAATTCATCTCCAGAACGTGCAGCGGCCATATTGGCTGCCACTGCATTCTGCGCATGCCCACCGCCATCTTAGGGGCGGTGTGTATGCTGTCACATGACTGTAACGTCATACGCTGAACAAGCGGGAGCCACCATCTCGGTGTATACCAAGATACACTCCAAAATGGCGGCATGCATGTGCAGAGCACGCTGGTGGCTGATGTGGTCGCCGCTCGTTCAGTCATGTGACATCATATGCTCTGCCCCCAAGATGGCGGCGGGCATGTGCAGAACATGCCGGCCTCCAATATGGCCACCGCTCGTTCTGCAGTTTATTGCGCAGTTTCGGATTCGGAGGCTCGTTGCCTTTGACGAAACAAATTAAAATGTTTTTAGTTTTCATTTGTTTTGTGCCTAAACAAAATTTTTTGCCGTGCGCATGTCTATAAGATTCTTTTTAAAGGGAAATTTGATTTGCATCTTTTTTTCTAATTTGTGTATACAATGTTTCACAAATAAACATTTAATACATGATAAAGGATCCCCGGAGCACTATGGGTTAGCTAAAGAGAAATCACAGCAGCAGCTGCCTGCCTCGGGGTGTGATTTGTCTGCCTGAAACCTCTAACAGTCACTATGATGAAGAAGCGATGTAAGCACC
>NW_017309709.1:15545-19754 GCF_000935625.1 Nanorana parkeri | reverse complement strand
CCCAAAGCTTGCATCTTCAATAAGTTGTTGGACAGTAAAGGGGATCACTAAACCCCAAACTTCCTGGAAGGAACTGAGATCAAAGAGTAAGTTGTATGAAGTGATGTGAGGAGCTCGCACCTGGACATGGAAGCTGAACCCCTGACACCCCCTGTAGCCCTCCTACGTATGCTGTATATTCAGGGTCATTGATTGTATTTTTATAACATAATTACCAGAGATGTAATTTCCTATCAGCTCCCTATAATCCCGCGCTCAGCAACCAGTAGGAGAGGGAGGCGGAGACACAGCGCAGCAATCCTAACATGTTTCAAGCACTAGTAGCTGGAGAAGAAAGCAGGTGGGGGAGGGTGGAGAGTACATGGAGGACTTCACCAACCCGCAGGCTGGAGGTGAGGAAGTGACACATAAAATGAAGACATTGTGTCTCTATATATGAGTTGAAGGTGTTCCCCTATTGGCAGCTCAGGCCGGGGGAGTGACCACAAGATGTGCTGAACAGAGTCACATTATGGCAGCTAAAACCTGAAATTGAACCGAAATTGAAATTGTACAATTAATTATCTGATGGGCATGAAGGGGAATGATAATGGGTCAGGTCATGTTTCCTGTTTATTTGGCTGATTTGTATCTGTTTTTATTACTATGTGTATACAATGTGTTACAAATAAAGATGTAATACGTGACAAAGGATTCCCAGAGCACTATGGGCCAGAGACATTATAGTATCAGCTGCCTGCCTTGGGGGAGGATTTGCCTGCTTGAAACTTCTAGCGTCACTACGAGAAAACATTTGCATGTGGGTACCAACTGCAGCTTGAGCTATTGAGCTTGGTAAACAGGAGGCCCTTTTTCATTAAAGTGCATCCGCCTGCGTTACATAGAGAGGCGTAGAGATGATCGCAAGTACGATCTGCCTGTCCAAGATGGGCAGATCGTACGTTTTTTTAATTACTTTACAACCATCACAAGACAAAAGTCCTGCGAGGGTTGTAAAGTATATGGCCACCTTCCCATATACATGTATGATCACCAACCTGGACTACTGATTAGCCCAGGTGTTTTGGGGGTTAATTTTAGTGGTACAGGTGGTTTTGGAAGTGGATGTGCTTGATAAGTAGATTAAGCTTTAAGCCACACTCGCATTGCTCCAGCACGTTCCGTGTCTCTGTTTCCTCATCTCGGAGATTTTGAAGGTGAGACTCTAAACTGAGTGATGACTCAGAACGAAGACAAGGACAAATATGACAGCAAAATGACACAGAGCAGCCGGGAAATCTCTGAAAGTCACCAGACCGGCTCCTGTGTGATGACACATGTTGAGGAAGACTCATCGGCAGATTCTTTTTGTTTGCAACATTTCTCTATAATAATCATAGGAGAGGGAGAGGGAGAGGGAGAAGGAGAGGGAGAGGGAGAAGAAGAACGAGAGGGAGAAGGAGAGGGAGAAGGAGTATGAGAAGGAGAGGGAGAAGGAGAAGAAGAGGGAGAGGGAGAAGGAGAGGGAAAAAGAGAAGGAGTGGGAGAAGGAGAGGGAGAAGGAGAGGGAGAAGGAGAGGGAGAAGCAGAGGGAGAGTGATAGGGAGAAGGAGAGGGAGAAGAAGAGGGAGAAGAAGAGGGAGAGGGAGAAGGAGAGGGAGAAGAAGAGGGAGAAGAAGAGGGAGAAGAAGAGGGAGAAGGAGAGGGAGAAGGAGAGGGAGAAGGAGAGGGAGAAGAAGAGGGAGAAGGAGAAGAAGAGGGAGTAGGAGAGGGAGAAGGAGAGGGAGAACGAGAGGGAGAAAGAGAAGGAGTGGGAGAAGGAGAGGGAGAAGGAGAGGGTTTTTCAACGTCCTTTGGCGGAGTGGCAGACAGAGGGTTAGGACAAACCATTGAACACTGACAGGGGTGCCCATAATGGTCAGCTTTTATTTATTCATATCTTCTACTGCATGTAACACCACCCTCCTCACAGGGTGACAATGCTACGGCAGAAGGGTGGCTCCATGGAGTGGAGTCGCTCTGAGACAGGAAGTGTGTTACTGGCAGGATCATCAGGTGAACATAAAGGAAAAAAGTCTAGGACATGTGACCATGCACATCATCTCAGGGGAGGAAAATGCCTTTCCCTGAGATCTCATGAGATTACAGATGAGATTTCACAGCAATGTTCTACTGATGTCACCTTCCCAGGATGCAACGCTTGGACACATTACATCATTTGTGCCCAAGAGAACCAGGAAGTGGAAAAAAGAAATTGTAAGTTAAATAAAAATACGTTTATTTAGCTAATGAATGTCAGATGATTTCATACCAGTATACAGAGCTGAACGCTGGGGGGATTTTTAGTCAGAAGGGGTAAAGGTCCACTATAGGGTCTGCTTTTAAGTACATCCAGAGGGGGGTCCTTCTCAGACAATGGATGGCAGTGAGTTCCTTGTGGTGGGTGCTGCATGACAGAACGCTCGACATCCAAAAGATTTTGGGATGACTCCAAGCAAAGCTACTGCATTTAGTACCACCTGCATATGATGAGGTTCTTTCTTAAGGTGGCCATACACTCTACAACCATCACAAGACTTTAGTCTTGCGATGGTTGTAAAGGGATTAAAAAAACGTACGATCTGCCTATCTTGGACAGGCAGATCGCACTCTCAATCATCGCAAGCCCGCCCTCCTGAGGGGCGGGCTTCCGATGACCGCAATGCTGAACGGGCAGTGTGCGCGTGCGCACACCGGCCCGTTCAGCATTTATCTTCCGAGCACCATTCTAACCAGCCGAGAATCGTACGATTCCCGGCTGGTTTTCGAACATGCTGGTTCGACAGAAGACGAGCGACCGTACAGTAGAAACGGTCGCACGTCTCCGTTCACACTGCTCGATTATCGTACGAAAACCCGATCGCATACGATAATCGTGCAGTGTATGGGCACCTTTAGGGAGACCAGAGTAGAGGAAGTTGCAGTAATCCAATCTGGTGGATACAAAGTCATAGATTAATGTTGGTATATCCTCTGCTGGAGTCCGATGTTTGATCCTTGTGATGTTCCTGAGATGGTGTAAGGAGGACTTGATGGCAGTTGATTCATTGATAGGCCAGTGTTTGGGATCATGGCCTGAGAACATAAGATTGTTCCCAAGGGTTAAACCAGCTAGACCTGTTTGCTACCACTATGTTGTTGGCCTTTGTTCTCCAATTATTAGCAATTCTGTCCTTTCCGAGTTGAGTTTCAGCCGGTTACAGTCCATCCCCTCTTGTATGTCAAAAGAACATGTGTTAAACTTGATCCTAGGGTCACATGTGTGTGGTCTGAAGGCTCAGTAGGATTGTGTGTCACCTGCATAGCAAAGCTAAGTCCATGGTGTTGGATGATGCTTCCCAGTGGGATCATGTACACGGTGAAGCCTTGAGGCACCCAGTAAAGGAATGGAGGTGAAGAGGATGAGTGTATTTTCTTCTCTGCCTTAGGGATCTCCCCGACAAGAAGGGTTTGAACCATCTGAGCACTGTATACTGTAGCCATCAGAGTAGCTTAGGCTGGAAGAAGTTATGGTCCATGGTGTCAAACATGGCAGACAGATCAAGATGGGACCTTCTCCCTTGTCTCTACCCATCAATAGGTCATTCATTAGGAGGACCAGTGCTGTTTCTGTGTTGTGTTTCTTTTTCTGAGACCAGATTGAAATTCATCAAAGATTTTATTGTTTGACATCCAGACTTCAGACCTGTTAGCACCTTCTCAACCACTTGTCCCAGAAACGGGGGGTTTGACCTTGGTCTGTAGTTGGGAAAGATCTCAGAAGGCTTTTTTAGCAATGGCCTGATGATGGCTTCCAAAGGTTGGCGTGGGAAGGTCAATGTATCCAGAGAGCACTAGACTTGTGCGGCGTCAAAAAATTTGTTCCGTTTTGTTTCGTTACGTTCCGGAATATCCGTTATTTCGTCAGATATAAATTCGGAAACTGCCATTCGGATTTCAGATGCTTCCGAATTTCAGGAAAATTTGTACGAATTTCGATTCGTAACGAAATGAATCGCACATGTCTAGAGAGCACTGGACAGTAGAATAATGTGGTTAATACATGTCAATAGTGGACCTGTTGGACCTGGGTCAGGGCCGCATGTAGTCGGACGAAGCCCTTTGAGGATGAGCTCAGGTTCTTCGACATCGGCACAATCAGTATAACAATCCATTGACTCAAATACAGCTATCTATTGGCGAAGCACAGGG
>NW_017309709.1:5394-15492 GCF_000935625.1 Nanorana parkeri | reverse complement strand
CCGGAGTCCTCCGTGGCGTATTACCTGCTCCGCAGCATCTGTGTGCGACATTCATCTAGAATTATCCGCTCTGCTGAACGCTATAAATCCACCGCCCTCAGGCACCAGAATCCGGAGGAGCCGCACAACCTGGTCTCCCTCTATACTGTCAGCCAAGAGAATAGACATCATTACGCATCAGGGGCGCTCAGACCTGGGGGGGGGGTCCTGCTGTGTTGTGTTAAATTGCTTTTTTTGCGCATTAATGTTCAGTGTATGGAGGCGGCTCATTTGAATGTACGGACTGACACGCAAGAAAAGGACGCGCACCACGCAGTGCACCGAAACACATGCTGGCGCATTACCGTGCGCAGTGGTGTGCTGCAACACATGTGCATAGGAGCTGCGCTGTATCAGTGTGTTCAAAACGAGTGACACCGCAACATGCTAACGCACATAACACGAGCTACCGCGACGCACCACCGAGCAAGAGTGCGTTCCGTCTCTTATGTCACAATACAGAATGTTATCCTCACAACCAGGTAATATCACATACAGGAGATCACATGATACGGGACGCATGACACGATTCACCCTCCAGCCCTGAGGTAGCGGATTGTACCGGCTTCATAGAAATACTTTATACAGTTTATATGATATAGAGTGTAAATTCTGTATATATACTAAATAGAGTGTTTATAATTTATACGTTTATATTCTTCATAGAGTGCATATACTTTATAGAGAATATATTTTTATACTGTACACCGAGTGGCCAGATTATTATATACACCGAGTGGCCGGATTATTATATACACTGAGCGGCCGGATTATTATATACACCGAGTGGCCGTTTACAAACTTCCATATTGGGAAACTTAGACCAGCACCTCATACGTGCATATTATTTGTAACTTGCACCAACAGTAGAGCCGGGGCCGGGGGCCGGTGCAAGGATTTTTGCCTACACAGGCGAAGATGCATTTTTCCGCCCCCCGGCACCCTCCAAAACGAATAGGAGATCTGTGATATCCATGTTACAGGTCACGCCAATGATCTCAGAAGCATTTGGACAAAAAGAAGACCATCAGCTACTAGTGTTGTATATGAGAAGCCACAAGCAATGACACCCCTGAATAGTTTACTGTGGAGAACCCCAATACAAAGACACCCCTCCCCCCCCCCCGCCCCAGTGTTCCACTCCAGAAAGCATAGCGGAGATGTCCATGTTACAGCTCACAATAAACATCTGCAGAATTTGGGAAAAGAAGGACCATCATCTTCTGAAGCCCTATATGTAAAGCCACAGCCACTGAGACCCCACGTCTATTACCATGGAGTACCCCAATACAAGGAGGACAACCCACCCCCCATAGATCTTCACTAAAGATAGCGTAACTAACAGGACTGACCGCCAATGTAACGAAGTATTCACACTGACCGCCAATGTAACGAAATCGCTCACAATGACCGCCAATGTAACGAAAGCGCTCACAGTGACCGCCAATGTAACGAAAGCGCTCACAATGACCGCCAATGTAACGAAAGCGCTCACAATGACCGCCAATGTAACGAAAGCGCTCACAATGACCGCCAATGTAACGAAAGCGCTCACAATGACCGCCAATGTAACGAAAGCGCTCACAATGACCGCCAATGTAACGAAAGCGCTCACAATGACCGCCAATGTAACGAAGATATACACCATACACATACTTAAACATACTTCCTTCTTGCAGTCTTCTCTTTCTTAGCAGCGCTGGGGGGGGGTTTCATATGAATGAGTCGCGATATTTACATATGAATGGGTCGCGGCTTATTGATATGCACGTTACAGCGGCACAGTCATATGTTAATATCTCGGCCGGGACAGTGCAGGAACAGGAACAGCAGGCTTCGGGGAGAGGGAGCACATGAGGGCAGGAGATTAAATTGAGTGCTTTTAACCTTTGCGGTGAGACAAGTTTTTTTGCACGCTGGCTGGCGAGTGTGCCAGGAAAACTTTTTTGCCGTTTTACTGTTTGAAGCCCATTCCATGTGCACTGCGCTGTAAAGCTGGTGACGAATTGATGAGTGCGTTTGCCATTTGTTTGGGCAATACTGAGCTTTGGGTCACCGGAGGAAGCTAATATGTGTCCTCCCGTGACCCATAGGAGAACTATGGGGAAAAACACTGACCGCATAGTTCTCTTTTAAGCCGTAGTCCAGTGGTGGCGAACCTTGGCACTCCAGCTGTTCCAAAACTACAAATTCCAACATGCATCTGCCTCAGGGAGTCATGTCTGTGGCTGTCAGAGCCTTGCAATGCCTCATGGGACTCGTAGTTCCAAAAGAGCTGGAGTGCCGAGGTTCGCCACCACTGCCCTAGTCTAACTTTTTTTTAAAATCTTTGCACTTCCCCTCTATGGAGAAGAACAAGATACAATGTATCACAAAGGAGAACAAGCTACGGGGGAGGGGTCTATATACTAGCGATCCTCGTGATTGGCTATCACAGGGATGATGTGTTCAGGAGACGGTCCTCCTGTGTCTCAATCATTAGACTGGGACCAGGAGCTGTCAGTAAACTGCCCAAGCTCAGTGCTGGGGGTGTGTGATCGAGCATACTCCCAGCACAAACACATGGCGCATGTATGACGCAGCACTGCGGGGAAAAAATTGACACCTCAATGATGCCGCATATATGCGTCACACTGGAGTCAAAGTGTAAGGGCTCAGTCACACTAGATGCAGCGCGTTCCGGCACGATTTTGGCCGGAACGCGCTGCCTCGCATTGCGGCCGGCTCACTTTTTAGTGGGGCAGGAGGGGGCGTGGCGGGCCATCAAAATGCTACAAGCACTATTTCGATCGCACCGCAATGTGCTTTGCGATCCAGTGCGGCGGATCGCATTTCGCCCGGAGGGCGTGGCTACGGCGCCATTCACTTGAATGGCCCGTCACGCCCCCTCCTGCCCCGCTAGAAAGTGAGCCGGCCGCAATGCGAGGCACTGCGTTCTGGCCAAAATCGTGCCGGAACGCACTGCATCTAGTGTGACCGAGCCCTAAATATCACAGTTCATATAAAACACTGATGGGGACTATTAAAGTCGATGTCCAGCCAAAATCTTTATTTTACATGGATTGATGACGGCAGATAACCCAAATCATGTTATGTTTTGCTGCCTGTGTCCCCCTGGGGAGATTTCCCTTCACATCCTGTCCTGGAGGAGCAACAGGAAATCAAAAGAAATCCATCTGAAGTGAACGGAATTCCCACCTTAGACAGTTGTCACAGGAACAGGTGATTGGAGGATCGTCCTCGCCTCCTGCTCTGGTAACAACTCTAAAACATTAGGATTTGCACTCACTACCTATCTCGGTGGTTCCCGGGACCAAGAGGGTGACAAAAATGGCAAAATGTTTATTCTGTTATAAAAAAATCTCAAACTTTGCATGTGCGGTTTTGTGCGTCATCACAATAATGTGCATCAAGCTTGCGTTGTCATTCATTGTTGTCACCCCAAAGGTGGCGAGCAAGACACACGCAACAAATGTGCCAAGAAAAGTGCTGAGCTTGTAAGCACAAAAAGCTGCATGAGCTTCCGTGCCGCATTTATCATATTACTATTATACAGGGTTTATATGGCGCCAACAGTTTGCGCGGCACTTTACAATGTAAGGAAGACATTACAATCACAATACTAATCAAGAGAAGATGTTATATCTGAACGTGTAAAAATGCTGCGATCCCAGTCAGTGAACGGAGCTTTATGTACTCAGAACGCGTCCCTACACATCGCAGATATGAACACGCCACAGATTGTATGGTGACAATGGGAGGATTGTATGTCTATGGATTTTGTTTTTAAATTTTCCCCACAGCCTCAGTGGGGTCCGATCCGTTTTTTTTTGGCAGTGCACGGTCCCGGTGTTCGAACACCGGGGGCCCCGCATTGCCGACGGGCATCTCAGTGAGGGGGCGGGTCCTGTGACTCACCTCCTGGCCGCGTCCATAGTAACAAGCAGCGGGAGGGGAGGTGAGTCACAGGAGGCGAGTGTGTCACAAGCCCCGCCCCCTGCAGTACTCAAATCGAAATCCCTGGCTGCGGTCCTCTGGCTGGGTAAGTCCGCGCACGGCGGGGGGGTAGGGTGGGTGACGGGAGTATAATAGTTGTGAAATGCTACTATTTAATGTTATCAGACAAGTGGATTATAATGGGGAATATTACACTGTAATGTTCCCTATTATAATCTATTTCTTTGATTAAATGATTACAGGTAGGCATGTGATCTATCAAAGTTTGAGACTACGTTAGAATGTGTGACCAGTGACGTTGCCACACATTTTAACGTAATCTCACCCAGTTTTTCGGCAGTGGAATAGGTGAAGAAGTGACATTTCAGGACCGATCAGCTGTCTCAGGGCACATCGGTTCTCCTACACATGCGATTTGCGATGCCGATCTGCCCTGGAACAGCTGGGAAAGCTCTGGAATGCTTCACCTATTGGCGGTCACACATTCCACCGCCGAAAAACTGGGCGGGATTACGTTAAAACGTGTGACCATGTCACCGGTCACACATTCTAACGTAGTCACAACCTTTGATAGAACACCGCCAACAGGGGGGTATGGCCGGTACCCATGTGAGGGGTCTGGGGGGCCTCTTACATGGGTATCAACTGTTCCGGGGCGGCACACTTACACCATAGTTCTCCTTTAATAAAAGATTTCATGATCCACATAATAAAAATTAATTATATAAACCCACTGGTATCAAACAGCATAAAACCTCCCTGGACTCTGATAGCTGGCAGGTGTGCTTCTGGATTTTTTGTGTTTTGTATATTTGGTTTTATGTCACACCAGCCATTCTAATAATACCCTGTTTCCCCGAAAATAAGACCTACCGTAATTTGCGGTCCATAAGACGCACCGGACGATAGGACGCAGGGAGGTCCGGTGCGCCTTATGGAGCACTCGACATACTGTAGATTCTGTCACAGCTTCTATGACAGAAGCTGTGACAGAAGCTGCAGTTAGTGACCGCTGAGATAGGTGGCGCTGTGATTACAGCGCCACGGTCTCTGTGATCACACAGAGCAGACGAAGAAAGTCCATTCTTCGTCTGCTCTATGGTGATCTCCATCGTCGCCGCTGCTCGGTTTTAATACGAGTGATCTCATTAGATCACTCATATTAAACGAGCAGTGGCTCCTACTACTCGCCCGGCGCCCGAAACTGCATGTCTCGGGCGTCGGGATTCGCTCCATAAGACGCAGGCACATTTTCCCCCTCCCTTTGGGGGGAAAAAAGTGCGTCTTATGGAGCGAAAAATACGGTACCCTGAAATTAAGACCTAGTGCCATTTTTGGGAATTGCTAAAATATAAGACCTACCCCCGAAAATAAGACCTAGTTGTGACCATTCCCAGGGCCGGTGGTGGCATAAGGGGGGAACCTGAAGAGCCGCGGGAGAGAATCAGAGGTGCCAACGAAGCCGGCGCTAGAGGAAGCGAGGCGACAGCGGAGGGAGCAGAGCCGCATAAGCCGATGCCTCCTCTATAGCGCCGCCTCCTGTCACAGGCGCAGTGATACCAAATGCACTCCGCCTCCTGTGAGGAATCCATAGTGAAAGCGCGCTTCGCCATTTTGGATTATTTAATTTGGATTTGCATTAACTTTGGAGTGTTATACATAAAAGAAAAAAAATAAGACCTACCCCGAAAATAAGACCTATTGTGTTTTTTTGAGCCAAAAACAATATAAGACAGTGTCTTATTTTCGGGGAAACACGGTATATACACATTCTGAGTATTTTCTCACAGACAATATTTTCATTGTATGTTAGAATACACGATGATTTGCATTTAATCTGAAACTGTCCTTCTTCGCTACGGATAATTTGCATTTTATTTGAAATTGTTATTTTCAATTTCAATCATGTTATGTGATACTATGATTTTTTATAAACAATGATCATTTTCACTGAGATTGTGATATTGTAATAAAACATATTTCATTTAAAGGGGTTCTAAACCCTCCGTTTTTTTTGCTTATATCTACTGCTAGCATGCAGGCAAGAAGTGTAAAAAAAACAAAAAAAAACCCGCTTAAAATCATTTTAAACTTACCTCGTTATCGCCGCTCGTTCCCGCGCCGAGAATCAGGAAGTGATTGTACGGCCGCAAAGGATCTTGGGGCGGGCGCATGCGCAGTTCCGATTCGCGGCCTGGAGACGAGCAGAGACGCAAGGTAAGTCTATGGACGCGTGCACCCGCCTGCAGACACCGCTGGATCGGAGGGACAGAGGAGTCAGCGCTGGATCGGAGGGACAGAGGAGTCAGCGCTGGATCGGAGAGGCATCACACCGCTGGAGGGACACATGAAAACATGGGGAAAGAAGAGGAAGGCCAGAATAAGAGACATCATTTAAGGTAAGTGCTAACATTTACATTGGGGGGAGGGAAAAAAAAAATTTTCTTTAATGTCACTTTAAACTTTTAGCAATTGTTACTTTCATCATTTGATGTGAAACGTATTTTTGTAGTGTAGCCTACCTAAGGGATTTAAACATGTGTATTTTTTCTTGTAAATCCTATTTTTCTGTGAAATTATTATTTAAAAATAAAAATAAATTTGTTTTAATCTAGAAGCTCAGGAGCTTTCTGACTTTGCATCCTAAAGCCCCGTTCACATTGAGCGATTTATCGCGCGGTAATTCCCACGATATCGTGCTCCAATGCATTTCAATGGGGCAAAGGGTCCTGCTGTCGCGGGTCGTGTGTCGCTACAGCAGGACCCTTTTTGGAGCGGATTTAGCCGCGATTCAAGCTTGCTCAATGCAAGCTTGGACGCGATATCGCGCGGCAAATCTCGCGATATCGCGCAATATGCAAATCGCACGTCAAACGCGCGATTTACATATCGCGCAGTGGGAACGGGGCCTAACAGGTAGATATAATCAGCACAATAAGTCTATATGTCCGTTTTACTTTTAAAATAACTCCCGTTCCCTCCCTCAAAATGCACCGTACACGCGTACAAAATACACCCCCGTCTCATTTCCTCTCCTACTATAGTAAAAACAGGTTTAGTGAACCATGAGCCGTTTAAAAGATCCGGATCTTTTCAGTGAGCGAACCGTTGAGGAGCGCTCATGCAGGTGAACCGTTTTGCCCATCTCTACCCTATTCTGCTATGCATACTTGCACTCACATTGGTTTACATTGGCCTTAACAGGTCATGTACTGCAGTGCTCCCCAACCTTTTTATCGCCGCGTACCGGTCAACGTTTGATAATTTTACCGCGGCCCGCTGAGGGGGGACGTTGATTGTTTATATTTTAGATTGTTTTGATTTAATAATTTTAATTTGTGCTGTCAGTGCCATTATTTTCTAATGGCACCACAGTCGTGCCAGGCAGATTGAGCGTTTTCCTGCTGCAATCCAGACCTGCCCGTGCGGTTCCACACAATCGCAGTTGAAAACACTGCGCGTTTATTCGCGTGCAGATGGGGGCAGCGGGGCTGGTTTTCATTTATTCAATTTTTATTTACTTTGGAAACATTTTATTTGTTTTATTATTTTTATTTTTAAAATGTTTATTTTGTTACGTTTTTAATATTTTTTTTAACTATTTATTTTTAAACTTAATTTGGATTTGCATTAACTTTGGAGTGTTATACATAAAAGAAAAAAACATAAGACCTACCCCGAAAATAAGACCTAGTGTGTTTTTTTGAGCCAAAAACAATATAAGACAGTATTGCTATCACACAGGGGTTAACAAATCCCCTGTGTGATAACATTTGGAGGTGACAGGTACACTTTATTAAACCTGTCACCTCCAACACAGGAGTTCACCTCCAACACAGGAGTTCTATCAGGCACTGTTGCTAGAACTCCTGTGTGACAGGAACGAGCAGCAGCCGCTGAGGACAGAGGCTGGGGGAGGTGACAGAGCCTGTCACTACTCCACACCCCCCGCTCTGTCCCCGCTCCACGCTCTGTCCACGCTCTGAGCGCTCCACGCTCCGTCCCCGCCCCCTTCTTTCTTTCTCTCATTTAAGAGAAAGAAAGAAAAGTGTAAAAAGCACTTGCCCGGAACTACATGTCCCGGGCGGCGGGCGATACGAATTCCATTTGATCCACGGACCGGTACCAGTCCGCGGCCCGGGGGTTGGGGACCACTGATGTACTGTACCCAGTGCACCTCCAGAACACACCTGCATTACAATGCATTGCAAGCTACCACAATGCATGTATGCATGTAATGCTGACTAATACTGCACCGGGGCATAGTGCATCATGGTGTGAATGGGCCCTAAACAGAAATGGCCCAGTAGTACTTTGCATCCTAACAGGTAGAAATAATCAGCACAATAAGTCTATACATCAGTGTCCCTGGAACACAGTGTTAAAGGAGAACTATGGGGTCAGTGTTTTCCCCCATAGTTCTCCTTAGGGTAACGGGAGGACACAAACTAGCGTCCTCCCGTCACCCTAAGCTCAGTATATAGGGAGCTACAGCTCGCGGTATACTGAGACGCCGGAGCGGATCACGACTTAGATGACGGGATCCGCCCAGCTGCGTGAGTGACAGCTGGCTCTGCCTATCTAGAGGCAGAGCCAGCTGTGCCCGCCCCCTCCCCCGTCCGTTCCACCAGTCAGCGCTGGCGGATGGGAGCGGGGAGGGTGGAATCCAGCCCCTCCCCTGTCACGGCAGAGAGCCGTGACGGGATCGAGAGGTGAGCGAACGCCGGTATGTGTTCTCTCACCTCCCGATCTACTGAGCCGACCCGTGACTGTCTCATTGTCACAGGTCGGCTAGAACTTTGAGGTGAGTGGAATTCACTCATCTCATAGTTCTCCTTTGACAAGAATGCATTGGTGGTTCAGTGGTAGAATTCTCGCCTGCCACGCGGGAGGCCCGGGTTCGATTCCCGGCCAATGCAATAAGATTTTGCTTTTCATTTTTTAAAACAAGGTTTCAAAATAGATTATAAACTCCTATAAACACTTATTCTTAGTAATACACTTGCAGGTATGTTTTAACACAATACACAAGTATAGGGATACTGCCCTCTCCTATTGCAGATGTGATGGGAAGGAGATTCTGCCACATCATCACGTTGCATTCCACAAGTCGTACTGTCACCGAGTATCCCACAGCAATGATCTTGTGCAGCTCTTATACAAGGCGCCTTGTAATGTAGATCAGAAGTTTTTTTCCATCTTATGTTAGCCATTCAGATAATATCTGAAAGCTTCCAGATCCTGACCGTTTATCGGCTTCTTTTTTTTTTTAACTCGATTTATCTGATTATTTTGTTTTTTTCTAGAAAACATTTTTGGTTCACGAGTAGGGTTGCACAGATACCAAGTACAGTACTCGGTACAAGTACGAGTACAAGTACCGATACTTTTGAGCTCCAAGACTAGACTAGAGAAAAATTCAGAAATTAGGAGGCGGCTGTCATGTGTAAGGAGCACACGGAGCTCCCGGGATTTGTACATCTCTGTTATAATGTATGATTTTGTTTTTATACATATAAATAAAGGAATGCACCGATACCAGGTTTGCGAGTACGAGTACTGGTACTTGCCGAGTACTTACAAGTACAAGTACTGATACATTTTTGTTTATTGTCATGTGACAGTTTTTCTAAAACAATACAGACTAATGATTTCAGGACAGTGGTGGAGCGCCAGAGCCTGGTCCCTGCTGAGACCGCTGCCACCCTGGTAGTTCTCATGAAAATGCCAAGTATCGGCACTGGTACTCGAAAAGTATCTGTGCATCCCTATTCACGTGAATATTAATTATGTGTAGATTGTATTTTGTTATTCATTAAAAAAAAGGATTTAAAACACAACCTTGGGTAAAACGTATTCGTAACCCTTGCAGCGGGGCTTCCTCCACGCTGCGAGTTCTAAAAGTCCTCGTATGTGTCTAGGTTTGAAACAAAAAACTTATACTCATCCGATCCTCCAAGCCGTCTGGCTGCGACAGCGCTCCCTCCTGCTCCACTGAAGTGATGGTATGTCCCTCACATCTTATGCACAGTGTATACAACAAGACTCGGGGACCTTAGATCACTGCGCAGGGGGGGGGGGGGCGGGGCAGAAGGGGCAGGG